>NC_143197.1:312282-617065 GCF_051530095.1 Phoenix dactylifera
AATAGAGAATTGCACATGGAATATTACGTGATAGTAGAATACCTACTAGGTTGAAAGAAAAATGTTATAGCACAACCGTACGGCCAACTATGCTTTATGGTACAGAATGTTGGGCAGTTAGAAAACTATATATGCATAAGATGAACGTGGCCAAAATAAGAATGTTGAGATGGATGCATGGTAATATAAGAAAAGATAGAATAAGAAATAAAATCATTCATAGAAAGATGGAGACCACCAATTGAGTATAAATCGAGAGAAGGATGACTTAAATGGTTTGGACATACACAACATAGGCTCAGAAATACACCACTAAGAAGGAATAATTTGATATATGTAGAAGAAAAAAAAGGATAGAAACAGACTGAAAATCATATGGGATGAAGTAGTAAGGAAGGATTTGATATGGCCACACCTTTTAAAAATTGTGGCCCTAAATAAAGCGGAATGGAGAAAAAAAGAACCATGTAACCGATCCCAGCTAGTATGGGATTAAGGTTTAGTTGAGTTGAGAATACTTACTTGGATGCAAATCTCATGGCAATCCAACGGTTAGTCACATCTTAGCAATCCAATGACTCGTCAGATACTACAAAAAAGTCACCTTATTGAAGCTAAAGTTGCATTCTAGCAGCAGCGGCTCTTTCTCTTTGAACCTTGGTCAGGTTTAATCAAAGCCTAACCTATAACTTAATAAGGTTCTGAAATAAGAACCTAATCATTGATAGGTTCAACTCTGAATCTCATGAAAGGGTCTTTAAGTGCAAAACTCCAAAACCAATGCATAGGGTTATGCCAAACCCTAGACCAAAATTTCTTTTATCATATATAACACTCATATATTATCGCATTATTTTTATTAATAAAAACCTTGTGTACAAGGGTATTGGTTTCTCAGCCCGCATAACCGAAGGTTGCTCAATGAGTTAAAAGCATACTTAATCAGGATTCAAGTACAAATCTAGAGAAACATAGTTCCCATATTTACCTGATTCCTTTGTTACTTGAACTCTTGTTTCTCACAAACAAAGTCACATCTATAATTGATGTTTCTCTCATTTTGTGGTGATCCATATTCAACAAGCAATTTACCTGAATGGATGGCTTGTTGAGATGCCCAACATTGGAGGTAGTCTGGCGAGGTTCTTGGCCTAGCATCATGGTTTGAGGATTGATCAAGCGGAATGCATCAATGACAACTTTCCCTTTGACACTCTGAATTGGATCTATGACAACTGCTACTGCCCTTGGATTCAAGGCTTCAAAACTCTGTTCTAGGCGATGCAATTGAACAACCATGTCATAAAGCAATAAAGAAGTTTAAAGACCAAAGCGTACAAGCAAACTCAGTAATAATGATAGAATTGACCAGAAGCACATAAATTTCAAGTAAATTTCATAAAGACTAGAAGAGTTTGGAGTGAGATGAAGGGAGGCATGAGCATTACAGGATCTAGTGGAACAATAAAAGACAATCACTCTTCTTAGAAAAATAGTGCAAAAAACAACTAAATACATGGCCCCCATAACCAAGAATGTTAAACCATTGGATACACAGTTTTCATATACAAGAAAGGATAGGTCAGCTCCATCCTTCTCTCTTTTTTTAAACTTTTTTTTCATTTATTAAGTTGCTTACCTGCTGCGTATTTATATCAACCCCAGAAAGCCAACAACCAAAGCCTGGATGAGAGTGGTACCAGCCTACCACCATTTCAGGCCTGAAAAATTAGAAACAAAGTTAGCGAGCATTATTTCTGCAGGCATTGCAAACATCCATTATATCTTATCCATGATACAAAGTCATGAACGTAGAAAAGCTAGCAGCACGCAGTTGTCAAAAACCAAAAGCATTAATAAGATAAAAATATATAAATAACAACTGATATGTGTCTGCATCTGTACTTGTGCATGTGTGTGTAAGAGAGAGAGAGAGAGAGAGAGAGAGAGAGAGTAGCTCCATGGAATAATCTATGGTGGCCAATCATACGAAATACACATTTGACCATCATTGATGCTATCCCAAAAACCCCAGCAAAAGGTACTACCTTCTTAGAACTGACATTGCGTAAAGAAATTAAATTAGTAAATAGTATATTTGCAACTTTCATACTTACACAGATATTGTTTCCAAAATAATTCCATATTACCCAGTTTAGTAGCTTGCAAGGACCCTTTAAAATGGCCAATGAATAATAAGAGAACTCTAGCAGATAATAAGAAGTCATATATTGAATTTGCCTCAGCCAAATAACCTCTCCAACCTGCTAACAGCTTAAACATCAGGCAAAATGGCAAAATGGGTCTATTCAGGGCTATGTTTGAGAGAACCCCTTTTCCTGCAATCTATTGTTCTCGGAGACACTAAAGGTACAACCTCTAGACCATGGCAAGACCAAATGAACAGACGAGTACTCGGATTCAAGAGATGAAGGTGAACGAACTTATCATACCTAGCAAATGCATTGTAGCATGTAAAGCAGACAAACTATCAGGAATAGCCAAATCCAAGATAATTTTTACTGTCCAGAAGAAAACAACAGGCAATTGTAGCAAAGATAAGGATTAACAATCAAGGGGGGTAACAGTGTCTGCCTTATGGTGCTGAGAGCACGAAACAAATGCACTTGACTCATTGACTACAATAAATTTCCAAGTTTGCTGCAAGATCAATGTGGCACACAAGATCAATCTGTAAATTTCTGTCTCAAATTCTACCGTGTATGCAGTTATCAGATGAGGACCTTGCAAGCTTTAGGTTTCCAGAACACTTTACCTCTTGGAATTACAAAGAAACTAACTGAAACTCTTGAACATATTCCTAGCATAGAGTTAGGATATTACATATCCATGTTAATTTTATGATCAATAAGAGATAGGTAGAATTAGAAGTGTTGCACTGTCACATCCCCTTGAAATAACAGAAAAATTTCTGATCACCTAATTGTACATCCCTAACCCCAAAGACATCAGGTCCATCACTTTTCAACAGCTAATACTCAAGTTACTCTATATCCTAAATACAAAAAACACCCTTGTCCCCCCTCTTGCACAAGAGAAATCATATACATTCTCTTGCAAGTTGTATAAACAAGGAACCTACAGAACAACATAAAACAGAATAAATTACATGGAACCATGTTCGCAAACATCCTTTTCACTGTACGATCCCAATCATACTTCTTCTTTCTTTCATGAGGCAACCAAGTGGAAAGCCTTTTGATCTTACATATTACAGAGGCAACCTCTCCAAAGGTCTATCCTCCCCAATCCTATATCCCTCCATAGAACAGTAACCATAACAATGTTCTGACCAATAACCCATCTCAACGCCAAGCTGAAAGAAAAAGAATTTAAAGCAGATAAACGTTTGCAACTTATTCCATATAACATCAATGCCGCCCACATACTGAAATCCAGATTATACCTCTAAAACATAAGAAACATTTACTGCACATTTTACATGATATCTAATAACTAAACTGTATAGGCCATGAGAAACTGGATCATTTTGTCTTTTTCAATAAATACTAATATCAAATGTTTAAAAAAGATCCCTTCACCATACAAAAGTTTTCATAATCCTTCAGATTTCCAAATCAACCATCTCGCTTACACCAAATCACTAATATTACATAGGAAACCGACTATAACTATTTAGTAATCATTGTTTGTTAGTAAACAAGAAAAGATAAACTGCGGCTACTCCATTAACTTCAGCACCTTCCGTACAGTTGCATTTATTACCATAGATAAGTGATGGGGATCTAAGCAAAGTTGCTACAAGTCATTCATTCAGACAATCAGAGTTATTCAGGAAAAAAGAACTGAGCCTATACAAAGGAGATTAATGCCTCTTGTGCTAAGAGGAAAAGGGGAAAAAAAGGGTGGGATTCCAATATTTAGAGAAAAAAAAATCAAGAAAAGATACGGGAAAAAATTGGGAAAGGCTCGAAAGAGAGATGAGGACCTTCCGGTCTGCTTGAGCATATCAAGCATGTTGGTCTGGAAGACATGATCGACGGCCTCGACGCTGACGCCGGTCCCGCTCTGCGGCATGGCGAACACGTCCACCACCCGCACCGTGTACTCGTCCACGAACTCCCCCAGCATCAACCCCATCACCTCCATCGGAACCCCGGCCCTCCCTATTTTTTGTTTCTTTAATCAATAATTCCAAGATGAAGAAAATATATGCATATATTTATAAAAAGAAACCCTAATTTGATTGAAAGAAAAGAAGACAGAGAAAAAGAGAGCACAAGGAGAGGAGGAAATCCCTAGATCTGATGGACGGGAAGGGGTAGGAGGGTTGGCAATTTACCGTGCTTGAGCATCTTGAGGAGGGCGAGGGAGGAGATGTAGACCTGCTCCGACGAGTCTAGCAGCGGGGAGTCGGTGGGCGGGTGCCCCATCGCTCCCGCCCCCGAGAAGATGCGATGCAGCCTCTCCATCTCAATCTCGGGCGTTCTATGCCCCTTCGCTGGAGTGGAGACCCAACTCCGTTCCGAAGGATCATTTATAATACCTGGGGATTTTCAGGCTCTGTCCCAGCCCGGAAATCGCACTCCGTCAAGCTATTAGCCCATTACCAGGCTAAACTGTGAACATGATTGGGCGAGCTCAACACGACACATTTAAGAGTGCAAATGAGCCGAACAAACCGTAAGCTATCCCAGCTCAACTCGGATCCAAGCTTAACGCAACTCCACCATCACCGAACTTGAATACCGAAATACCCAATCGAGTATATATATTTTTCATAATATTTTATTATTAATTTTATTTTTTAATATAATATAATATTATATTTTTAATTATGACTAAGGTTCGAATTCAAGCTTGAGTATGGATCCGTTGATAATCAAGTCGAGCTGATCTCGAATAGTACTTTTTTTGATTAAGTCGAGTTTAAGCTTGAATATTAAAGCTCGATTGATCTTGAATCGAATTTTGAGCTCAAATATTTTGAATTAAGTTAATTTCAAGCTGCTAAGTATTTGACTCGGCTCATTTTGATTGCATCTCTAACCACAGTGAACTCTCTTGCAGATCAAAAACAATCTAACCTAAGAGCTAAAATAATTAACACTGCATACATGGTGCACATGCAAAATCAAAAAAGCTAAAATATTGCTTTTTTTTTATTAAATCAAGTTTGAGCTTGAACATTAAAATTTGTTCGATCTCGAATCGAATTTTGAGCTCCAGTATTTTGAATTAAGTTAATTTCAAGCTTCTAGCTATTCGACTCGGCTCAGCTCAATTGCATATCTAACCACGGTGAACTCCCTTGCAGATCAAAAACAATCTAACCTAAGAGCTAAAATAATTAACACTGCATACATGGTGCACATGCAAAATCAAAAAAGCTAAAATAAGTAAATTTGAGATTTTCTCCTCAAATTGGTAAACTAAATTACTTTTGGCACATCCTTGCATCATATAACAAAGAAATTAAAAGCATTCTTGCTAGCATGAAGAACCTGTTATCCTACAACCTCACAAAAAACTTTAATTTGATCTGAAGGAATAGATGTAGCTTGATCCAAAGTAAAGCTATCTGAAAGACCATGCACCCTCTTGCAATGTAGAGAATTATAATATCATCCATATTATTATCAAACAACAAGAAGAAGAAGAACAAGAAAAAGCAGTAGCAGTAGCAGTAGCTCATATAAATGTTTTCTTTTTGCCAATTTTAACACAATTGACAATCTAACAATGTCCAGTCACAAGAATCTGTAACTTTCTTGCCAGAAGACCATCAAATTAATCCACTTTAGAATCCTACAAATGTAACAAAGAAGCTCCACAGTCACAGGGACAAAGAACTCAAGTGTGGAGATAATTAGCCGCCATCATCAACTCCAAAGTAATTTCAGGTTCAATATGAAACTCCGTCTCCTTTCCACTGCCATGAATGACCATCAACATACGAGTTAGCTCAAGAAAAGAAAAAAGCAAAGCAGAAAAGGCTTTCAAACCATTCTAGAAATTATACAATCATATTACAGGTCGACTCTAGAGCTCAATTTAAGAGCAAAGCATTGTAAGAATAAAAATCAAGTACGCTTCACTAGTTCATGGTAACCACCACAGAGTAAAATGCATACATTATTAGACTCAGGTTCAACTTAACCCTCAACACAAACATAAATGATAGACAAAGATACTGGTATTGCATTTCTAAATTTATAAGCTACCATTTAAAAGGTATTCTCGAAAACCAACATATCCACTGTTAATGTAGAAGATGATCTCTGGGATAAATACATAGATCTAGCCTATAAATCCAACTTAGTCAGAACATGAAGTCCAAAATCCCTTTATATAATTCTCTTTGACCTTTTCTAAATCCATTCATTGTTTCCTATCTTTTACCAAATCTTCATCCATATAACAGCAAATTCATGAGATAATAAAACAGGAGCACAAGCCAATTTCAATTAGAATTTCCCATGAGAAATATAAAAAAAAATCAATGTAAAAAAACTGTATAAGTGGTTTGATGAAAAGGTTATATGCACCACATATGTACATGAAACATTTCCTGTGACCATACTGCCGGCTATAAGTTTGAGCTCTATTACAATACCAATGAACTTAAATTTTTTATTTTCCTTTTTATAAAGCCCTTTCAAGGAAAAAATATTGCATAAGATGACTTGTTATTTCTTCATGCGATCAGAAGTTCAAATACTACAGCAGGTAGATGAAAAATTAAAAATGGTCAATTTTAAGAGCAGTGATCGATATGATTGCACACGTAGGTGAAACCATCTAAATTTGCCTCCATTGGCTCAAAGACATGCTTGGTTCTTGGGTCCACTTGAATCTTCCATGGGACCCACAGCACAGATGCAGCAATTTGCAGTGGGCAACAGGAATATAGGTGGCCGACAACCATGTGAAGCAGTCCTTACACAAGAAGGTAGGGATAAGGTAGGATATTAAAACATAAACACGAGGAAATAATGCTTGGGGGAGCTGTTAGCTACACAAATACGATAAACACTTCCTACTATATATGTTTAAATCTACTAAAATAGAGTGCACTATTCCAGACACTTTCTCAACAAGCAAAAATTTTCCATCTGGATTGCAAAAATAATAAACCTCCCCAGTCTTTCCCTGCCTCCAAGGTTTAAGCATGTAGAAAGTATGCTGCAATGGAAAAATAAAATCCTATTTATACACATAGTATGAACAAAAAAGAACATGCATCAAGGAAAGGCCATCTAATTGCTGAATACAAAGGTAATATTTATTCATCTAGCAACATTTCATAATTATCTTGTTAGGTAAAAATATACACCATGAATTAGTTGTTCCTTGATGTGGTAAAGACTCATGCTCTCATAAACCAATAATTTAACAATTTTACAACTTTTCTCAATACACCTTATCTTCATTAACAAAATTAAAGGAAATTTTTATACTTTTAAAAGTTATAGATAGCTTCTCTCATTAAATGTCACCAATTCATATTTAACTTCTGCATATTCAGGGCCTGTTTGTACTAGCATTACAATTTGGATTGTATCTACTTCTGTATATTTATAAATTGATAAGATTAAATCAGATGTAATCATTGGAAAAACATTAAAATAAAAGAAAGGGTGCATAATTTCGTCATTTACCCCCTCAATGGATGGTATCAGGGTAATCCATTAGGTCTAAAGTCAAGAAGAAACTAAAGAAATGCTAGTAGGCTTTTGAGACATAAAATATGTAGCACTTGAACACTAATACCTAGCCCAGCATATTAGACGCATGACAACCCAATATTCAAGTATTCTCTCATTTTTCATGCAATACAAATGACCAATGTTTTGGGACAGAATGACATCCTAGACTGACCGACCACAACAAGACAGCTGGCCAAGATTCTGTCAGCATGTCACCAACCAGTTCCAAATAGTATTTGGATACATCAGGATACTAGCCTAATGTTCTCCAAATCACCTACCCAAGGACAAGGATGTAATAACCGAGAAGTTGTTTCCTTGTCCTTCTTATAGTTCGATAACTTTACGAACCGAATAAGCCTGTTCTTCATGCTGTCAAGCATGAGAATTTCTTTATTAGCTCCATGCTAACAAAATTCAAGTGCAATTGGGAACCATCCATCCTAAACCTTAGTAAATGAATGCACATGCTCATTCACAAACAAATGTTCATTAACCAGGACAATTTTAAACTCATTAGAATAGTCCCGTTATGATTTGCGACTTTGCTGGATATAGTTCATTAAACTTGAGCAGCTTACCATGAGTTCTTAGTTGGATGGACAACTGAACTGGAAATGACACCATAGGCAATCTATTGGAATTGATTTACTTGCAAAGCTTGAAGGCTTCTACAGGAAAAGTGATTCCTAGTGTAGCATGAAGATGCCACATATCCTGCAAATCTAAAATGAACAATACTGGTTGAACCACGGTTCCCAGCATGTCTTCTCTTGGGTAATCATTTACTAGTTCTTGGACATGCGTGCATATATGCTTGTGTCTGTCATTCTTTTCCATTTGAAGGTGGATAGAAAAAGAGGGCTAGTCCACTACTCCAATATCAATTGGAACAGTTAGAAATTCCAAAAGGTCATTCATATATATTTCGACAAAATACAAGGGCCATCATCAAGCATTCTCGATGCTATCCAACGGACAGGAGAAAAGTTAATGCTGCAGGAGACTACGTATTACAACTAGTACATATTATTTCAGCAACTAAGTGTCAGGCATCAATTATTTTTCCCATCAGGCATTAACTTAAGGATTAACTCGAAATATGGCTGGTTAATCGTCGAAGAGACTCAAACATGCAAGAAACTTAATTTTCGAGGATTAAGTTCTCTAGCATTTCTTGAGAAATAAAATTTTAACCGATCAGACAAACTATCCCCCAGGAATTCAAAACCGCTTCGTTCCCTGATTAGACCAATTGTGATCATTAAGGACCGACGAATGCATAAACATTTATTTCTGTTCATGGTGGATTAAATTTTACCCTAGAGAGCGAATTAAGCAGAAAGGAAAGGGGAAAACCAAGACGTTAATAAGGAATGATAAGGATTGAGAACGGGAACCTGGCGTATTGAAGGGACCAGTAGAAATACTGGCAGATTTTCTCGAGGATGGGGGTGCTGATCTCCGGAAACGTCACCTCCCCAAGCTGCGTCTCCGCGAAGCCACCTGCCACATTAGAATTGGAAGTCTGGTAAGAAAACCCTATCGTACTAAAACAAAATAAGAAGGGGAAGAGATGGAAGGGAGGAAAGGAGAAGATGGACCAGGGGAGGTGAGCATGTTGCGGATGGTGTGGGAGACCATGGCCGCCTTCTTGTCAATCACGAACTCGAACCCCTCCGCGCTTATCAGCTTCACTGTCTCCTCCTTCATCCCTTCCCCTTTCGAGGTCTCAACGATGATAGGGGTGGTAACTTCCCAGGGCCAGGTCGGTCGATTCTAATGCGGAAACTATTGCAGGATTTACCAGTTACGGTCGAAAACAAATGGACCAAAAAAAAAGCGGGTCATTTACCAAAAAAAAAAAAAAAAAAGCGGGCCGTAGATCGGGCCGGGCTAATACGTTAACTTAAATCTCAGCTTAAACTTGGGCCAACCCAATCACTGTAGTTGCTAAGCAGAGGGTGGGTCGGTCTGGCCATTTAGGGATTCAACTCTCTCCCTCTTTCTTTCATACGCATATTCCTATCAAATGATTCAAAAACCTCTTTTAGATCTATCATGTTAATGAGAAAAAAGAATGTGAACTTTAAATTATGACTTAGAATTAGGAATAGTTTAATTCAATAATTGTCAACATAAAATCTTAAAATATCATAGTAATTATATGCTCTTGTCTGTCTCCTCTTTCTTGTTTCTTTATCTTTGATGAAAACTAGATTCGATATTCCAAATTTAAAACAACAATAGGCATCATCGAACAAAATCACATACTCAATGGATCTTGCTCTTACTATCTTACATGCATTTTGATTCATGCTTTCAAGAATTCCATGCACATATTCGAAAATAGCTCTTATATTATACCAATTACATTTCTTTTGAAGCATTGGAAATGATAGTGCCATTTGTCAACATCCCTAAACACTGCCCCTAAAAGAAGAAGGGGAAAAAAAATCAAAATATCTTGCCTATCATCATTCATATGTCATAGACCAACAAGAAGAGCAGGCATCCTTTTTTTTTTTTTTTTTTGCTAAAGAAAAGGGGAAGGGGGAGGAAGGGACAAGCCCACCCCCGCGTAGCAGCCCTGACTACTGGGCCCCCACCCCGCCAGGAGAATGTTTGATGCGGGTAGACCGAGTCGTGTGTTGGGCACCCCGACCTATTTTACTCATACTATCCCCATCCGTGGGCCGGCTCGGTTACCCGACCCGACCTTCCGTGTGAGTACGTCACACCTGGCATCACCCAGACTACCAGCCGACCAGTAGCGCTTCCAGACCCCGTGTCCAGGCGTGGGGCATCCGGTCTCCAAATTTAATCGATGCCCGCGCGTTTCGAACCTGAAACCACTTAGTTGGAATCAAACGCCCCGTTCCAACTGGGCAGGCATCCCTAAGTAGTTGTTTGTGCAATAATTTGTTTTTCAATTTTGAATAATTGACCTGACTAGTATACAACTAGTGCAATGTGCAAGGTACAATTTTTTCTTAATTTTCCAATTGTATTTAAATATAATACAAAATAGATAACAAAAATTGAATAAAATGTAATGGATATAACAACCTAATTATTTCTACAATAAATATTTTTGATGTTAATATTATAATATACCATCACTATACAAAATTCTAATAATATATATATACACACACATTGATATAGTGAAATAATATATTATTATAAAATAATAAAATCATGATCTATAACACACACATATATATATATATATATATATATATATATATATATATATATATAAGAAATGGAAAAAATATTGTATTTAAAGTCTATTTAAATGTAGTATAAAAGAGTCAACAATGATTGTACTTTCACTTTTAATAAAATTATGATCATAAAAAATTAATAAAAATTAATAAACTGTTATTGTAATCTAATAGTGACATTTAACAAGTTGATAAGTTTTTTTATTAATGAAAGAGCTTTATTAATAATTTTGTTAATACGAAGAGTTTGCTTCATTTTATATATATATAGATATATATTAGGTGGCGGTAGCTCCGGTGGTTACCAAGTTGCTATCGATGATATCCGAGCACCACCGCCAAGGGGAGGAGAATCATCTAAACAACTGTCGGTGTAGGGCCGGATCCACCAAACGACATCAAGTCGGGCTAACATCCTACGGTAAAGCGATGGACACCTCACGCGACCAAAATCACCCGTGCGACGTGGACGGCAGATCCTGGTGCTCGCATTACGAATTGTATGCGTGCTCTGTTTTGGACCTGCCTTCTTCCTCCCCCTCTACTCGAGGAATAAACGTGGGCGCGGACCGACACCTCCAAGCGGCCAGCGAAAATATTCAAATTATTTTTTTATACGAATAAAAAATAATAATGGGGGATATTGGAGGCGCATAAAATGTTGATGGGGTTCCATTTCTCGCCATTGACCTCTGGGACTTTGCTCCGCAGTCCTCTCTCTCCTCGCCCCTGAAACCCATCGAATTCCAGGCTTTCTCCGCGTTTCTTCGATCGGATCTCACAGCGGGTAGGGTTTTCTCCAGGCCGATCCTGATCCTATTCAATCCAGTCTTCTCCATCAACTTCGGATTCAGATCTTGATTGTTTTTTTTTTCCAGATCGGAGGGTAGAGGGGAGAAGGAGCGGCAGAGATGGCGCACAGAGTGGATCACGAGTACGATTACCTCTTCAAGATCGTCCTGATCGGTGATTCCGGCGTCGGCAAATCGAACATCCTCTCGAGATTCACCAGAAACGAGTTTTGCTTGGAATCCAAATCCACCATCGGCGTCGAATTCGCCACCAGGACTCTTCAGGTCAGCTGCTTCCGTTCTGGCCTTCTCCGTCCTGTGCCCTCGTTCGTTCTCCCAATCCTTCCGTTTTCATCTGCTCTGCTCCGTTTTAATCGGAGGAACAAGCATTACCACGAATTTGATTTCGAAATAGCTTTCACCACGAATAGTATATTCATATCTTGCTGCTTTGATCTCATAAATGTGGTATATAATGAAGGGGAAAACGAATTTAAGCCTTTAAATTGTCGTCAATTGACCTTGTAATCTGCTTTCAGAACCTAATACTATATTTTACTCTGAGTCATGGTTCGTTACTATATCAAGAATGTAAGGAGTGGCTGCAAAACATTAAAGATTGCGATCTACCTTAATCCGGCAATCCCACCACACTAGAACCTCAGTTAGCATTGTTTTCCGAGGGTCACAAAGCACTTCTTGGAGGGCCAGAAGCTCGATGTTTGATAAAAGTTTTGAAACAACTTAATTGCTCCTCTAAAAGCTAATGAGGTTTACTAGGAAAAGCCTCCAGTTTAGAGCCTTTGGGCAAAAGCTCTACATGAGATGCGTGGGGAAGTTGTTTTCCTTTAGATGAGAAACCTAGGTTTGAGTCCCAGTAACAAGATTTATAATAAATTAATTCAAAATAACCTATAAATTAACAATACTTTATAATAATAATTTTTAATAGTATAATATAATAATGTTATAAAATTACACTATATTTATAGTATTATAATAATATTATATTACTATCATCCTTATTATTATATTATAACAATCATATAATAATGTTATAAAATATCATTATATTTTATAATAAATATAAAAATCTATTTTTGATTATATTTTGTAGATTTAATATTAAAATAAATAATCATGAATAAGAATAATTTTATCGTAAACTTTGATAATACAAACAATTTGACAATTGGCGTCCTTTATCATCATCTCTTGATACTAGAAACATTTTTCCAATTTGGTTACCCAACTGTAGCACTTCAGAAGTATAGCTATTAAACAGTTAATAACTTTTTATTAAAAGCTTTGTCGAACCACTGAGGTGGTAGCCTAGTGGGAGTGTGGCCTTACTTCCAACCAAGTGGTTCCGAGTTCGAAACGCACGGGCGTCGATTAAATTGTGGAGACCGAATGCTCCCTGCTCGAACACGGGGTCTGGAAGGGCATATTGCTCTGCTGGTAGCCTCGGTGGTGCTAGGTGTGACGTACTCACACGTGGTATTCGTGCCGGAGCCTAGAGGGGTAACCGAGCCGGGCCCACGGGTGGGGAGGGTATGAGGAAAACCGGCCGGGGTGCCCAATATACGGTCATTTTTGCCCGCATCGAACATTCTCCTGGTGGGGTGGGGGTCCAGTGGGGCTGCTACGCGGGGGTGGGTTTGTCCCTTCCTCCCCCCTTCCCCTTTTGTTTAGCAAAAAAAAAAAAAAGAAAAAAAGCTTTGCCGATGAAAGTTCTATTGCCTAAAGCGATACGAACAAAAGCTCTACTACCTAGACCTATGCCAAATGGGGCTTAAGTTACTTTGCTGATGAAAGTTCTATTGCCTAAACCTTTACAAACAAAACTTCTACCACCTAGACCAATGCCAAATGGGGCTTAAGTTACTTACCCATTCCCAACCAACACCCTTGCCACCCTTTTTTGAAGAAACATATAGAGTTTTATTAAACTTCTGATAGAGGGAACTCACCCAGTGGGATTAATTTCAAGGAGAAACTAAAATGGATTTCATTTACCTCTTTGTTGATGCCATTTTGGATGGATTGAAGCAGATTTATGATTATTTGGACAAGAATAGGAGGTTAAGGTACATCACCATTCTAGTACTACTCTTACGCTAGCATGCTTAACTATTGAGCTTAAGATACATCAAGCTTAACTTTTCTTAGAAAATTAGAGATCAAACAACAGAAAATTAGAGATCAAATGCTACCTTATAATTACAGACTAAATGCTAGCGTCTACTTCCAACCCATTAGTGCTTAATCAAATAGTTCCATATACATATTTGTCCTTTAAATAATGCCTTAGAAAAGGGGGAAAAAGGCTTGTGAATGTTTATGAAAAACATGCAAACCGTAGAGACATTTTTTTCTATTTCTTCTGGGCATGTATTGGTAGTTGATTGTTTGCATGACTGAAAAATCCTTGTCAGGGGGTAAGATGCTGTGAGGTAAAATTCGTAATACGTATAAACTGATGATCTGGTGTTCACAAACCAGCTAAATAGGCGACCAACTTCTGTGCCTGAATTGAAGATATAACTATGAAATTTTCATCCATGCTAGCAAATTTGAGTTAAATTTCTTAAATGATTGTAGAAGTAGTTTAGCTTGTGTAGCTTCTTTTATTATTTTTCCTTTATATTCATATTCTTTCTCTCACTTTTCTCTGCTTTTTATTTTATTTTTTTATTATATTTTCTTTGTTTTTTAAGGTAAGCTCTAACATTCTAATTGCAATAGGTCCAAAGAATTTACCGTTATAAATTGTTTCTGACATTTATATAATGCAAAACTTGTTTCTATTAATAACAAATTGCCGATGTCATAACAATGATATTAAGTCTTTCATGGAAGTTGATTGCTCTATAGTTAGTTTACTTTGAGATCAATATTGAGAAGAGGAATACTGCTCAATGGAGAGAGTCCAGGCATACAAAGTAAGTGTGCAGAAATGAGAATAATGAGGTGGATGTGTGCTGAATCTATAGGGAGAGGAAGGGGCAGATAAGGATATGGGTAAGAGCTGGGTCAAGAGAGGACATATTGGTGGAGATTGAGAAGTATGGTTTTGTGACTTGAGTATGACCTGGTAAACAAAGGTTCTCATGAATTGTTCGAAGAAAAAGGATGTTAAGGCGAAGAAAAATCTATCACTTTTGTTTAGTCTATCAGTTTTTTAAAGTTGACTTTCTTTTTGTGTGTACTGATGATTAATTAATTACTAGATTTGTATCGATTGCACTTCTGCTGCTTGATATTGTTTTAAAGTTGTCTCACGAACTTATTGGGGGTTTCTGTTTTGAGTGATCTTCAGTTGGTGTCTGTTGGGTTGTTTACCTATTGTTGCATGACATCAAGGTGAAAACCCAACCCTGTGATTGTTAGTATCATGTATTTATGTACTAGAATGACATTTGCAGTTACATTCTGTATTGCTATAGTTCACGGTGCAGCTGTTTGCTTGTCAATTTTGCAAATGCAAGGTGCTCCATCCAAGAAGCTATTATTCTCCTGGATGGAGATAGTACTAAATACAACCATGTGGAGACAGAAATGCATTTTAGATTGGTGAAACATTGAACAGTAATTATTTGCTTAATCTCTATATTGGCCCTTGCTCATTATATGGCATACTCTCCTTATATAATGATGCATCAGTTCAGTACTAACCATCATTCAAAAAACCCTCTTTTTTTTGATGAATAACCATTGTTTTGATTGTCTCTTTTGTATCAAGGCTCCATTTGAGGCTTATTCTCCTTATAGATGTTTATTTTTTTCCATTTGTTTTCCATTCAAGGAATGCCATTACGCACATCTCTTTATATGGAATGCATATTGTCTTGTGTTATTGTGTTTTGCTGCCTTTGCACTATGGATTGTTGATATTGGGGATTGGCAATCTAAATACTAAATTGTCTTTACATATCTGTCGTAGTGGTTGACTAAGACTTGTGCTGCATCTCTTGTTTTGCTATATCGATTCTGTTGTTAATGCTGTAAAATTTTGATTTTTATTTTTTTTAAGCAGATAGAGGGAAAGACAGTCAAAGCACAGATATGGGACACTGCTGGCCAGGAGAGGTACCGTGCCATCACCAGTGCATATTACAGAGGTGCAGTGGGAGCACTTCTAGTCTATGACATAACAAAGAGGCAGACTTTTGACAATGTCCAGAGGTGGCTTCGTGAACTCAGAGACCATGCAGACTCCAACATTGTCATTATGATGGCTGGTAACAAGTCTGACTTGAATCATCTAAGAGCAGTTTCAGAGGACGATGGCCAAATATTGGCTGAGAAGGAGGGGCTCTCCTTCCTTGAGACCTCAGCACTGGAAGCAATCAACATTGAGAAGGCATTCCAGACTATTTTGACAGAGATTTACCAAATAATAAGCAAGAAGGCACTTGCTGCTCAAGAGGCAGCAAGCACAGCTGGACCACCCATTCAAGGAACGACCATCAGTGTTGCTGATTCCTCTGGAAATGCAAAGAGAGCTTGCTGTTCCACTTAGGTGATTACCTTTCAGAAAGGAGCACTACAGACTTACAGAGATCTCAAACTATGTGTAGATTACTTCTCCAATTTTTTGTGTGCGATTCTAGGAGACTCTGAAGGTCGATTTCCTTTTTCAAATGAAAATTTTCAATCAAAAGATAGATGTGTTTGGTATAGGATGAGTCCTTTTGTGCTTTGCTTTTCAAGGCACTGAAGCTTGGTAGGGTAGACGATGCACGTAAAGAATTCGGTGCCCACTTTGTACTTTTGATTTGATTCTAACTAAAATGAAACCCCTTTTTGCATCTTCGGATGTGAATTTGTTGCTGATTAAGCTCTTTTCTTTTGGTTGGTCATTTACCATAGCAATTATTTTGTTTGAACCTTCGCGAAGTTTACCGAATGTGTTTGTGAAGAGGAATGCTAAATCATTAATTACACAATCATCATCTTGTTCTCTTTGATATACTAAAATGTCAAAATGCACGTGTAACATGCTGCTCATTTGATTTGAAAACAAAAGTTTGCGTGTGGTAGTAGAACATAGAACAAGGTGATTAGAATATGGATCAGATCCAGCATTCAAGTAATTTGATGCAATCGATCTACTGATGATCATGGAGAAATATACTCCTTGGATGTTTATGTTTACATGTAATATGCTGTTACTATTTTTCAATACAAGTGTGGCTTTTGACCCGGAATTTCTCCAAATTACAAAATTTTTTAATAAGGACTCATTTGATTCGGGGGAAAAAGAGGGGAGAAAATAGGGTCAACAGAAAAATGGAGAGATATCTTATGTTTGGTTGGAGTTTTCAAAGAAAAGAAATAAAAAAATATTTTTCAATAAAAATAAGATTGGCATATTTCATGGAAAGAAAAAGCTATGTAGGATATGAGAAAGTGCAATTCCTACTAACTGAAAATTAAGATTTTTTTTTTCCAAAAGTATCCTCAAGCTTTTAGATAGAATAAGATTAGGTCCTTTTTCTTATTAAGAGAATAACAGATATTTTATACATTTTTTTAAAAAAGTAGGTACTATAAGCCACTATAAAAATGTGTCATTTTTTCGTGATCAACCAAATAGTTTCTTCTTATCTGATGTGGTACTTTTTCTTCTGATATGTTATGCGGCTAGAATTGAACAAAGCTCAATAGTCTACTTTAGTGGGTGTGATTGTGAATCATGATCGAAGAAGAGTCACGCTGAAGTGGACAGCAAACTTGAAGTTGAGAAGACCAGCGTAAGGGCCAAAATCCAGCTCTTGGAGTGATGCCTTGATTTCTCATCAACACTCGGGACGTGAAAGCATATTAGAATTGAAGAGGGTTCTTTTTATAGTTCTGTTAGACAATGAAGGAAAATGTTTAGATATTTCTATAAAATTTAGCCAAAAATTTTATAGTATTTCTGCATTGGGCCACCTATTTGTAAGAGCTTGTAATAGGTTGGGCTTGGGCCGGCCTGGTCTGCTCTGAGAGCGGTCTAGACCGGCCATTTGGGCCGACCAACATGCGTCGGCATGTGCGACGAGGAGAGGACTCTCGGTAGGAGTTGTCTTGCTCCCTAAGTTTGTCACGGAAGAGAATTCTTAGGGCTTGTCGGACTCCAGTGAAAGTTCTAGGACTCGGTCTATAAAAGGCACCTCCCCTCTCCTCTCAAATCTCTTGCTCATGGATCCCAAACAATCCTCACCAGATTTCTTTTATTTTCCAAGTTCTATTTCTGAATCTCTTCTCCGATTATCACCAAGAAAGGCCACTAGAACCTCATTGCCCTAAGCCTTCTTCTCTTTCTTTCCCTAGTTTTAGAGTTGCTGGCACATTGATTTGAGCCGGCAAATTGTTGAAATTTGATTCGAAACAGAGGTGCCCTATTTTAGCTTCTTCTTCTGAGTTTTGCCGCCGCCAGCCACCGAATAGGCTGGGTTGTGCTGACCCTAGAGATCCCTATGATCATGTGGTTATCGGTTAGGGAGATAACCATGGTTCAAGCTGAGTTGATCGGTTCTTTGATGATGCTCTTTCTCTTTTCTTATCTTCTTCGCATCGGCCGAGCATCGTCGCCGGTGGTACTGCGGATGAAAGTAGCTATCATCAGAGCTCGACCACCTTGGGCCGCCACCCCCTTGATCCAAGAAGAAGAGGGTGAGATTGGGCTCTCTCCTATTTTGGAAAAGAAGAGAGCCCTCTCTCTTCTTTCTCTCACCTCTCTCTCTCTTAGTTTTCTCTTTCTCTATTTCTCTCTTCGTATGGTTCTATGGACCCACCAGAAGGGTCCTAGATGTTCTCATTGTAGACCTGGGTTGACCCCAGTAGAGCATTGTAAACTGGTGTCGCTGCGACCATCCATTGCGTTTATCTTACCCCGATCATTACTAACCACCGTTGGACTCTATCATCATAAATCTTTATAGTGTTACCTGTACCATAGTCTGATTCTTATTTTATGATTTGAATAACTTTATTGGCCAAAGTGGACCAACTCGGATCGTCGGACACGACTACCTAATAATCTAGGTCGGACGCTGCTACCCACTCAATCCCGTCATTCCTACACCCCAACTACTGTCATCTACTGTTGGACCCATAACTGTTAATTTCTAATCTATGACCTTCTTCTTGATTGGATATATATTTTTTGATTAGATGGATTGAGTTACACTATATTAACTAATTCAACCCAATGGGGCGTTATCATCTAGCCGATATCGTATATCTTCCTATACGAATCTATTTTCATGATCAACCCTAGTTTTGTATGGGGCTACAATCATCTGGATAGAAAGAAGCCCAACAAGATCTTGTACTTTAGTTTCTCTCTCTTTCTTTTTTTCTTAGTATTTTCTCTCTCTAGCTTGATCCGAAATTTTTTTGGTTAAAGGGACTTAGAGGATAGTTTCAGATTACTACATAATGGTGGACCTTTTAGTAGATCAGTAGAGAGTTCTGGATTGTCGGATATTTTAGATAATTTTTTATATTGATTTGGTTCTGTAGGAGAACAATCTTCTAGATAAGAGGACGTTGAGCAGGGTTTTGTACACCCCAATTCGTAGATCGTGGTGTAGGTAGGTGAAAAATCTGTCTGGATTGTCTGCTAAGAGGTAAGAATCCTTGTATACCGACCTGCATGATATAGATATTTTTGCAGCTATATATGTTTGATATGCTAATGATCTAGATAAGTAAGAAGCAAGAATGATTTTATGATGGTTTTGGTATTAAATTATATTTTGATCATGTATGCTTATGATTGATAGTATGATAGATGCATACATGAGTATAACTTACACTTGCATAATCGAACTAATGGATGTGGTGCTCTGGACTAACCATATTATATTGATTGCCCCATCACAGGCGAAAAACATGATCGTGGTTAGTTTAAAGCCGAAAATAAAAAGAAATTGATGTGTGGATGTGAAGTGGATTGAATGAACAAAGACTTTGGAAATGTAAAACTATAGCAAGCCCCATCAAAGGTTGGAAATATGAAATTATAGTAGGCCACATCACAGGTTGGAAATTTGAAACTATAACAGGCTATCACAGGCTAGAAATGTGAAACTATAGCAAGTCCCATTGTAGGCTGGAAATGTGAAATTATAGCAGGCCAATCACAAACTAGAAATGTGATACCATAGTAGGCCTCGTCACAAGCTGTAAATGTGATACTATAGCATACTTCATCACAAGCGGAAAATGTGACCAGAATTTGGTCTAAAGTCAAATAGATAATTAATCTGGATCAAGTTAAAAAGGAATGAAATGAAAAGGATTAAAAATATTATTAAAGATTTATGAGATATCATATGATATATCACTCTTTAGTGGCTAAATTTTTATTGATATTTGATGTATATATTTATACTGATTATTCAAGCATTTTTGATAGTCACTTTATGATTTCATGATGTGTGCAATAATTTCTTGTGGTTTTCAAACTTATACTATTATTGTGTTGGTATGAACGTATGGAGATTTTTACTGGGCTGTAAAGCTTACAACCCTTTTCTCTTTTTTTTTTTTTTTCAGAGATACAGATTGAATAGTATATGATTATAATTGAGATCGCATATGAAGGAGATGATTAGATAGAACATCACTGATGTTAGTTGGATGATCAAATTTTGTAATTGGACCAACTCTGTTATTTGGTATGAATTAAGGTCATTATTATACAATAATATTAAGATTGTAATAAATTTTCAGGTATAGTACAGTTTTTAGGAATTTGTCCTGAGGTGTGTGCGGCCGTGCCGCGTGCCTGGATCCGGATTTTGAGTTCATACAGTCTATATGAACTAAATACCATCCAGCTCATATCCTATGGAAAGAAGAACACGATGTTTCCGAGATTTGGACTAGATTTGGAAGGAATTCGAAAAAATACAAGATGGATGGGCCGCCGGGACTAATTTTTATAGAATTGTCAGTCTAAATTTATAGAAATTTTTAATCCTGCTGCACGATTACTGCCGGCTGTCATCCAACACGGCTGTGCATGGCAGCACTCTGGAAGGTGGTCCAAGGTGGCCCCTAGAGGGGCCCACCTCTCGCACGTCAAGATGCTCTTGCACGTCCATCCCATCACTTTTCTCACAAAAAGAGCTCGCCACAAGCCGCTGCCCTCGGCCCAACCGTCCAAGCCAAATCTAGGAGATGATACGGCGCTCTCTCCCGTCTTCTTCTTCCCCTGTCGTGGTACTTGCTTCCTCCCTTTCTGTCGTACGTTGATGGGTTTGGAGGCATTCCCTGTGTGCGCGCACCTCCAGATACAGCGGTTGGACTGGATACATTTCACCACCCCATCTCCCGGTCTGGACCTCTACCTCCAACCCAAGAGGCCCCGGCGATTGGCCGTGGCGGGCGGGCAAATGGAGCTGACGGGCTTCAAAGTCGTAGGTGATCATTTTGGCCGTTGCCACTACACGAGGTCAAAGTTGTCGTTACCTTCCTATCTTGCCCCCTTTGCTTCCAATTCCCACTTTTTTTTTGACAAAGGATGATAATGGCCTGTTTTTTCACACCCTACTACATAGCTCCGACATGCCGTGTGGCTAGTAGATTATGAGAAATTGACCTTGACCAACATGATATTGCAAAATTGGCCTAGGTTCAATGATGTTGCCAAAACATGCACCACCTAGCCATGAATTAACATCCATTAATTATTAATTCTAGTGCACACCCTAATGCTGCTATTCAATCCAAAGTTCTTGCTTGAATGACTTCTCCTGTAAAGACGGGACCGCCGTATAAAGGGTCCACGATAGATGATGGCATTGCTTCTTTTGAATGCTCCTATTAGTGGCGTTTATGTGGCTCACATTAAGCAAAAAAAAAGCAGACTAGCTAGCTAAAGGTGGGGAGGATTAGGCTACAGCGGTATAGCTTTCTAGGAGAGCAGTTGAGCTAGCAGATGGCTTTTTGAAATAACGACCGGTAAACTGACCCTAAGCAGTGGATTCCCCACTTGCACTTTGTTGCTACTCTCATTTATATATATATATACACGCACGGGTCTGTCATTTTGTTGATGGTTTTGTGTGTGTACGCGCGCGCTCTAGCTGTGTCTGGTCAGAAGTTGAAGAATGATTTCCTCCATTTGTTTATTTATGTCCGTGTTTGTGTGGAAGACAATGGTTTCTCGTAATGGCGCCTTGTGGCATTTATTTACTCCAAGTCAAAGAGGACTGAGTTTGGTAATTTGCTTTGCCCACTAAAAGGAGATAAGAAGCCGTTCCCTGTACGTTCACATGGAGCTCGGATGTGACGGTTTTTTGGTGGGCCAGGTTTGGTTGAAGTCTGCAATGTTACATCCATGCCCATCCTTGTGGTAATTCATGGCTATCATTTGAATCCACTTCAGCATCTAAATGCACGAAAAACTCATTGCTTCCATGAGCCAGCCCTTCGACCAGTCTACTAGAATTCAAAGAGGAAAAGCATGATATGGTCATGTTGCAACTTGCATATCATCATTGATTATTGCACTACATCATCGCCACTCTGGCCTTGGTGCAGTCAAATAGTTAATAACAGAGTGGGATCGCTTTTTGTTCTCTTTACCTAAAACCATTTATGTCTTAACATTTTGATGGTCTGAAGAGATTTTAATCCGATTGTTGAAAAATAAAAAAGAAACGAAGAGAATTGTATTTCTGCATGTCTATTACAATATACAGGAGCAACCTTTATATAGACTAGGAGACTGACGAAGTTTGGTAAGGCCGGCTAAATTTGGCACAATTAATCACAAATCAATCAAAGTAAAGTTTGATAAGACCGACTAAGTTTGGCATAATCAATCAATCAATGGATCTAATCAATCATATGATTTTAACACTGATAAAATTGTATCTGAAGAACCACATGATCTAGAATTGAAGCGATGGAAGCTAAATTCAGCTTCTGAAAAAAATTCGACGTCAACAAGGTTGATTTCAAGCTTGTTTCAGGCGAGCAGGAAGCAACCGATCAATTTGGCTACCTAGACCCGGTGATTGCATGTATGCTTCACCCATCTCATTAATGATAAAGCTGCATCTGTTCGTGTCACTCAAAACATGTAGATTCCTATAAAATCTAAGAATATATATAAGAACATGTCCGTTGAGGTGAATCCTCCTTTTTTCTGAGCTCGAAATACACGTGAACTGCATTGGCACTAACCCGGAGCTGCTTTCCATTGCGTGGAAAAGCAGTGCTGAGAGCAAATTAATCACTTGAGTGATACCACGCCACCAGCCTGATACTAACGTCACCAACGGCGACCCAACTTTTCCAGAGATAGGAACTCGATTCTCTCATTCTTTCCGACCGAATGAATCGGACTGAGAACTATGACGCGCTGTCACTCCTCCCGCCACAGGACCGCGCGTGAAGAGCCACGTACAAGGATGCAGAGAATTGCGTGGGTTCAGTGCCTGGGACCAAGCAGGGGATATTGGATATATATATTGGAGAAAGGTTTATCGAGAACTCGGAAGGATTAGCAAGCGGAAGTTAATTGTTTTCCATTCTTCCAGTAAAACCAAGTGATTTACTTTAAGCAAGTGCTTGAGAGCCACTTTGTCAACAAAGAGGCGCACTAAACGCCATCACATCACTTAGATCAATTGCGGGTGGAGTGCTTACGGTTACCGACAAGTGCCCACATGTATATCTTATTTGTGCTAGCTGTATATATATTTGAGCATATTATCCACATGCATGAGAAGTAATAGCAAGCACCGAGGAATTAATGATATATATCGATCGTGTCAAGTAAAGTGGTGCAATCTAATCCACTTGACATCCAACTTATGTCTCCCACCAGAGTTGTCGGCATTAATCATTGCTTGTCATGCAATTTGCGAGACTGATCTCATTTCGCAATAACTCTCCAATCCTAATGGCCGTGAACCTGCATCTGGACACAGCTGCTGTTTCTGACTCTCAAAATGAAATTGCTTCCCTGTTTTTCTGATGAAACGATTAGGCCAAGAAGCTAGCCTAATCACTTCCATTCCATAGGTGAAATTGTTAACTAATATTATGTGCCAACTTGGTTGGAGATATTAATCATCCATTTGTATGCACCAAATAATTTAAAAAATGAGAAAAGGACGCAAACCACTCAGAAAGATGGTGCAGATCTGGCAAATCATGGAGATGTTTTAGGCAGTCAGCTTAAGCATGCATACTGAATTTTTATTTTTGACAGAAGTAGAATTGCGGATAACAAGTAGGTTACTAGATTGTGCACGCTTCCAGGTGAAGGTTGAATGCTCCTGCCTTGAACCACAAAATACCGTCTTAACATTATGATCTTGCATCCGATACATGCCGATTAAAGAGGGGAGGATGTAGTTCACATAGTTTTGGCAGTTTTACCTATATGAATAATGAAGCTGTGGGTTTAGGTTTTTTTTCGGATAATAAATTTGTTTAATTATCACACACAACAATGACATCTACAAGATAGAGATTAATTGTACAACTTTTTTTATCCATCTTTCTTTCCTTGTAAGAGCTAGGGAGCAATATGGTTTCAATTAGTAACAATGGTGTGGTTTGTCAAACAAAAATGTGAAGTGGCCTTGTGGAAACCATTGATGCAAGGTTTTCATCTTGGTCGATTTTTATTAGAGTTGGACATTCACCAATATAATATAATTAATATCTCAGCCTTCACTGGTCGGCCAATATTTTCTTTAAAAATACTATATAGACCAATATAAAGTAATATGTCCCATGACACCATATAATATGATAGGATATATTACTTTATCATTTCCTGATTAAAATTTTTACCAATTTAAATCAATTTATCATATTTATTTATATAATATTTAAAATGGTAACATGTCCATATTACCAGCAATTAAGATCTTGTAATATCTTGATGTTTTTTTTTTTCTAATTTTCAATTAGATAGAGATGAATCAGGATCTTGGATCATCTTGATAAGACCTTGAAATTAATATCTTGATTTTTATTTTTTATTTTTAAATTTAGGCTAAGATATATCAATGTCTTGAAACATCTCGCACCATCCATCAAGATGGCTGAGGTATCAATTTCAAAAATCTTGCTCATATATATGTTGACGGAAATTATTGTCATAATTAACTATCAATCCTTTAATTGATGGCCATTTTGTATTGAATTTCTATTGATTCTAAATTTTAGTTACCTTCTTTTATTTCAATCGAGTACCGTTTAATATTTAATCTCTAAGGCTTTGCAATTATCTTCCAGGGCGAATCATATCCACACGTCACAACAAATAGGAAATACCTTTATATTTTATGTGGCTATAGCCTATGGGCTGGCTTTAGCGGAAGATAGCTGAACGATCGATATGCATGCCTTTTGAAAGTGGTCCAACGAGACCTGCCTCTTTCCATTCAGTCTTCCTACTCGAGGATTCGATTCCTTTGCCCGCCAGCGACAGCTGAAGTGCTGGTAGGAGAGAATTTGTTATCGTCCAATATCCGAAACACCAGCAAAGGCCATAATTGCAGAAAAAATTAGGGCGTCCCAATTCGACGGGATGCTATATAAAGAGCCATGGAGCTCCCCTTGCTCTCAGCCAGCTTAGCGCACCTAATCAGTCTTCCCTCGCATCTTCAACTCCCCATCTCCAGTTCCTCTTCTCTTCTATGAGAACAGAACTAGCTGCAACCCCCATCTCGCTCATGGAACCGGGGATGTTCGACGAGAAGGGGAGAGGGGAGGCACAAGTTGAGGAAAAACGGGTCTATGATTCATCCGTTGATCACAAGGGAAGGGTTCCTCTCAGGGCCTCAACTGGAGCCTGGAAAGCAGCCCTCTTCATCATAGGTAATATATATTTATGGCCCGTGAGCACCTGAGAGAAGCTGAGTTGTGTATTAATTAGTTTCTCATGAAAGAGTTCATTCGTTTCATTATACATCGATCGATCGCGTATACATATGCTTTCCTTGCATGGTGCAGCAATAGAGTTCAGTGAGAGGCTGAGCTATTTCGGTCTGGCCACCAACCTCATCATATACCTGACCAAGGTGCTCCATCAGGAGGTGAAGACGGCGGCCAAGAACGTCAACTACTGGTCCGGGGTCACCACCGTGATGCCGCTCATCGGAGGGTTCATCGCCGACGCCTACCTGGGGAGGTTCTCCACCGTCCTCTGTTCCTCCCTCATTTATCTCGGGGTGAGCATGATGAGCATAACACCACCATGATGCTTTCTCTTTCTTGTTCCTTGATTAGTCCGTCACTTTCTTAATTTGTTTTGAAGGAGCTTCTTAAGATTTCCGGGCTAGGGAAAAAAATCGTCAAAAATACAAAACCACACACACACACACACGCACACGCACAAAGAAAAATTCTTAAGGGGAAGAAAGACATCGAGAAAAGAGAATTTTAATAGCGACCTCGCTCAGCAGGGCGCACCACTCGCCAGAGACGTTTCTTTCCTATTCCGGCCGCGGTGAATAACCGAACAAGTTATCCGAGATAATTCCAACGTCGGCGAATAAAGATGTGGGCCAAGGCCAATTTCGAGTCAGGCCAGGCCCGCACAAGTTTTACCTGATGGTGCACAACAACATGGGCAGCATCATGTCTGTCTGAGTCGATCACATCGTGCACCAACCCACTTCTACGCCCTTCCCATATTCCTGCCGTCGTGGCAGCTTGCATCGCCTTGCATGCATTCCAAGTTGCAAAGCTTACGACCACAGAGGCACATGACGCGCTGAACCACCAAAAAGATGGTTGTCGCTTTTCCCCTGCTGCCAATATTCTTCACACGGTCTTCGCGAACACGACGTTGGTCTATATTCTGTCGTTGGATATTTTCTCCTCACGTTTAACTGTTTTAAAAAAAAAAAATCACTGTCAAAAATTAAAAAAAAATCAAGTTCACTTCTCCAGAGTTACTGCACTCGATACCAAATAAGCACGCTTGACTCAGCTGACTTTCTTTACTTCGGCTGAAGCACTCTGATGGGTTTCTTATTACCTGATGGGTATCTGGTGCCGTTGCTATGCTACGTTCCTCCTGACTTTTTGCTGTCATGTTACTTTCCTCCTATGGAAGAACATACTTTTCGCTTCGACTGTCCGTCTCAATTGCAGCACAGCTAGTTTCAACCTAGGCACGACCCACCACCGAGGTGCAAAAGCCGATTTGGAATGCCGGACTTAAAACAAAGTCATATTACATATGATTGATTTTACGTTGATCATGAAATCTCGAAGAGTTTGTAACATAAAACAGCTAGCATCGAGTCTATATAATTCATTGGATCTTTCTTGTCGCAGGGTCTCATCCTCTTGACCATGTGTCAACTGGTCCCGGGCCTGAAGCCCTACCACAGATCATTACGACTCCATGAGATTATCTTCTTCGTGGCCATTTATTTGATCTCTATTGGCACTGGGGGTCACAAACCCGCACTCGAGAGCTTCGGAGCGGATCAATTCGACGACGACCATGAGGAGGAGAGGAAGAAGAAGATGTCATACTTTAACTGGTGGAACTTTGGGCTGTGCTGTGGGCTGTTGCTAGGGGTCACCGTGATTGTATACATCGAGGACAAGGTGAGCTGGGGTGTGGCTGATATTATCCTCACCTCGGTTATGGGAATCAGCCTGGTGATATTCTTGTTGGGGAGGCCATTCTACCGATACCGGGTGCCGACGGGTAGCCCCCTGACGCCCATGCTGCAAGTTCTCGTGGCAGCCATGGCCAAAAGACACCTCCCTCACCCTTCTCATGCCGGACAGTTGTACGAGGTTCCAAAGTCGCAGAAGAGTGACAAGAGACTGCTTTTCCACACCAACCAACTCAGGTATAATAAAACTATGCAGCTCCTTTCAACCTCACTCCTCTCGATTAGTTGATTCATTACTCTTCCATAAAACCCTAGCTGTCTGCGGGCTTTTCACTCGAGCACTATATAGCGTTTGGGCCCGATAACACTGTCGCTAGGCCTGGTGTTTCCCCTGCACTACCTTTAGATCAAATCATATCACCGCAGCGCCAAGATGGCCTTGACGAGCGGGACATGTTACCAGTTCCTGTACCTGGACCCGATTTACATTGCATTCTGAGTGAGCCCGTGGTTATAGCGGGCCACATGTGGGCCTCGTAACGCTATAGTCATCACGTTCGCTCGGCCAAATTTGCTTCGCTATTCGAACGCTAAAAGTCGCGACACTTTAATCCACTTGGCCTTTTATGTTCTCGGATCAATTCCTCCTGATTCCATAAATGAAATCGCAGGTTTCTTGACAAAGCCGCCATTATCGAGCATAGAGACGATGAGGCCGCCTTCGCAGCTGAGAAACTAAACCCATGGCGGCTAGCCACGGTGACTCAAGTGGAGGAGACCAAATTAATCCTCGCCATGGTTCCCATATGGTCAGCCTCCCTGCCATTCGGCATCTGCGTGGCACAAACCTCCACTTTCTTCATCAAGCAAGCTAGCATCATGGACCGAAAACTAGCCGGTGGCTTCGACGTCCCTCCAGCCTCTGTCTTCTCCCTTGCTGCCATCAGCATGATCATCTCTGTAAGCTTTTATGACAAGATTCTCGTACCCTTCTTAAGACGAGCCACTGGGAACGAGAGGGGCATGAGCATCCTCAGAAGGATCGGAATAGGCATGGTGTTCTGCATCGTCGCCATGGCTGCCGCAGCCATTGTAGAAAGGAAGAGGCTGAGGGTGGCCGAGGCAGAGCAAACAAGCGTGGTCTCCATGAGCGTACTTTGGCTGGTTCCTCAATTCATGATCATGGGCTTCGGCGATGGGTTCACCATTGTGGGCCTGCAAGAGTATTTCTACGATCAAGTGCCCGATTGCATGAGGAGCCTGGGACTGGCCTTCTACTTGAGCGTGATAGGCACAGGCAGCTTTTTGAGTAGCCTCTTGATCACTGTTGTTGACCATTTGACTGGGAAGGGAGGGAGGGCTGGCTGGTTCGCCAAGGACCTGAACGAGAGTCGCTTGGACCTCTTCTACTGGTTGCTAGCTGCTATGGCTGCAGTAGGCCTCTGTGGGTACGTGTACCTAGCCAGTAGGTACTCCTACAAAAATGTGCAGAGAAAGGTGGGAATTGCCAATTTCCCTCAAGAAGATGACATAGAATCTAGCAAATCTTGATATGTCTACATCAAACACCTCTATATGGATTGTTTCCAGTAGTATGTTTATGTTTGAAGAATGGCATTAGCTATGCTTTTGTTGTATCATCAAGGAGAATAAAATGTGTCATCACTTTGCAAATCTAACGAGTCAGTTTGTATCAGACACTTGAGCCATAAGGTTTAACTAGGTGCGATTATACCAGTACTAATGCACCGGATTCGATTAGAACTCTGCAGATAAGTATGCTTGAACGAGAGTAACACTAGAATGAGTGAGCCGTAAGGTTTAACTGGTGGTCAGAGCATCTGGGTCTTTCGTTGGCACCCGTATCCACAGTGAAACTAATGTCAGCCCGAAAACAGCACTCATCTTGTGTTGCTCTTGGAAGTGCTTTTTAAGAAACTCCACATGGGAATCATATTTGTTAATAAAATGGGCCACAAAATAACACATAGATAACTCATAGTGCTGATTTGATCATTGCTTGGCCGACCATATATACAAGGCTGGTCCTCCATCTTAAGAGTCGGGGCTAGATAAAGCCCCTATGGTTTTTGCCCCTACTAATCCATCTCTGAGCCATAAAGGTGGTTCCAGAAAGAAGAGACCGATATTGAGGACCTTTATTAGAGGACAACACTTGATGGGACTTGATTGCTAGCCAGCTAAAAAAGACTGCTGATCTATCGTCCCATTATTCTAATGCACGCGAAGGCAGTGCGCGTGCAAACCGTAGATAACTATCTCGACGGCTTCTTCCTACCGTCGCCAAACCTCCGTTGCCTTTCTTGATGTGTCACCAACTTCAACTATATATCAACACATCACTGATTCCGGATGAAAATATTGCGCCTTCATAAAGATAGACACTATACCTCCTTTAACCTTTTCTCCTCTCTGTTAAGCTCGCAGCTTTAGAACGAATCGATTCCTTCCACCCTAACGGAACACAAAGTTAACTAAATAATTAATTATTAACTAGGGTCAAGAATCTTTATTGTACTCCAATTATTCTTCTCGAAAGCTTTACTGGGCCACGGGGATTTAAAAACTTGCCTAAAAAAAAAAAAAAATCAAATTTTATTATTATCCACAATTATGGAACTAGAGCTCTGGCTTTGTCTTCTTTTCAGCTTGGGCTCCTCCTTTAGAGCACCAGCTGGACCCACCGGGCCGCACTCGGCACGCCCTGGTTAACCACGAACGCCATGTAATACCCCGGCGGCGCCACCCTCCCGTCCGGCGGTGCCTTGCAAGCAATGCGGTACCGATGCGGAGCCCCATCTCCGCCGCCACTTGCCACCTCCGCCGGCGGCGAAACGGCCAGCCTCACCATCCTCTGCCCCTGCGAGAACGAGTGGGTTGCGAAGGGCGCGCTTAGGAGGTTTACCTCCAGAACCCCCACCACCGGCAGCGCCACCTCTACCTCCACCTCGAACCCCTCCCCGTAACCCACCTTCTCCGGTGCAGCCTCGAGCCCCGCCCGGAGGCTGGCCTTATCCGGCGACAGATACTCCGGCGAGAACGCCTCCACCCGGAGCTCCGTCGGGAATTCGCCTTCGAAGCGGTAGAAGTAGTGGGGGTTGCTTCCCGCCACCAGGACCCGCCCGTCCGGCAGGAGGTTGGCCGTGGAATGGTACATCCGGGGGATCTCGGTCGGGGTCAGCGTCATGAACCTTAATCCGTCAGGTTCGTTGGGCCGATAAAGGACCGGGTTGAGGCACGGTCTGGAGGCCAACTCGAAGCCCTGAGAGCCGGCCTGCGCGCCGTTGATGATGAGGACCTCTCCCGTGGGCAGCATCACCATGTCGCCCATGATCCTCGGGAACGCCATCTCCTCCATGGCCCATACCGGGTCCGTGTCGGTCGCCACGAGCCGGCCGCACGTGACCCCGGCCGGCATGTCGAAGTCCCGGTGGAGAAAGGCCCCGTACTGGGCCCCGCCGCAGACCACGACCTCGGCCCTGGAGTAGCCGTCCGCCGGGTCGAGAGGGAGCATGGCGGAGGAGCCGCCGGAGGGATAGTTGCGGGGCCCGCCATCGAGGACGGGGTACTCGCGGAGGACGTCGCCGGTGTCTGGGTCGTAGAGGACGGACCGGTCGTTGGCGAAGACGAAGAGGTGGCCGTCGGGGAGGAGGTGGACGAAGGGGTAGAGGTTGTCCATCTGGGGGTCCGAGGCGGCGGCGAGGAAGGGGAAGGGGCGGAGGGGACGGTCCGGCGGATAGAACTCGACGGAGGGGGCGGCGCGGCCGCCGACGATGACGACGGAGCCGTCGGGGAGGATCTGGTTGGTGGCGTACCAGCGCCCGGCGGCGAGGAGGGGGGAGGGGAGCTCGAGCCAGTCGCAGGGGCTGCGGTCGTCGAGGGAGCAGGGAGAGATGGTGCGGAGCTTGCGGAGGCCGTCGAGGTCGCCGCCAGTCTGGAGGAGGGTGCCGTCGGGGAGGAACTGACCGGAGGAGCACCAGGTGTCGGTGAGGATGGAGAGGGGGCGGAGCCGGCGGGTGGCGGGGTCGAGGAGGGCGGAGTGGGCGGTGCAGTCGCCGCCGGGGAGGGCGCGGTCGGTGGGGTCGCGGCGGCAGTGGCTCTTGGGGAGGGGGAGCCGGGAAGGCCCGATGTCGGTCCTGTCCAGGAGGACGACCGTGCCGAACCGGGTGACGGCCGTGTGCATGGAGGCGATGCCGGCGTCCTCGACCAGCACCTCCCAGGTGCCGGGTAGCTGCGCACGCGTGAGGCTCACGCTCGTCAGCAGCAGCAGCAGCAGCAGCACGTGCAAGGACAGACGGACGAGGCCGTGGGGCGGTCCGGTGGAAGCGGAGGCCGCTGCTGCCATGGTCGGAATTTCTGTACTTCAGAACGTCCGGAGTCAAATGTAGGAGTGGGCGTCTTTGAGCTTAAAATGGCGACCTCGATTCGGCTCCACCTGGAGTATATAGTTGGAGGGGAGGCATCGTAAACGAAACGAAGAGAAAAGCTCAAGTAACGACGCCCGGCCACCGCAGAAAGAGTAGCCCGCAATGTGGCCAAAAGAGAAAAATAAAAGAAGAGGCAAGGCTGCTGCTAATAAGCTGGCATTGAGCAAGCCTGGATCAAGGGATGACCGTTTGATGGCAGCGTTTTGGACTGCCAGAATCTCATTTTAGCACCGAAATCTTATGCACCATGGAATTCGTATAAAAGCGTTAGATATATATATATAGAGAGAGAGATGGTGGGGGAGAGAGCGCCCACCGTTTCCGGTGTGCGTCCACCGTTCTCGGCGGAGCCCACATCAACGGTGGGAGATGCAGACGGGTTAAAGGGGCCGGCACGTTCCGGGGCGGGTGTTGTGGCACCCGCAGCATCTACCCCGTGTCATGTGATTCTCCTGATGGGCCAAGTGGGTCGTAAGGTTTACGAAAGCAGACGATAGAAAATAAAACAATCCGTGTTGTGCTCTTGAACAGGACATGTGCCTGCCGCCTAGCTGATTACGACCGTCCACCCACTAGCTTAGTAGACTCTCATCAAGGGTTGCGGTTTGGACCCGCTGCCGTTGCAGGCTCCGGGTGTGCTGCAAGGATAACTTTAAGAGTCGTGCAACATTTTGATGGTCCCGTTAAAAAAATAAGGGCCATTGGAAGATGAATAGCATCTCTCAGCAATTTAGCGGCCGGCATCTGATTACGGACTCATTATTCCGGAGCAGACGGGGAATTCCTTAGCATAATAGCATGTTCTCGGTCTTGGTTTGCCAAAGTAGGTCCTCTAAATCCAGAGAAGGAACTGCCGCTCTTCCTTCGAGTTAGCAGCAAAACTGCACGACATGGGCCATAAATTCACGCTCCAATAATTATGAACAATGATAAAGATGTTGTCGTCACGAATGATGGATATCTATTTTGAGGACCTTGATTTTATCAGTATACCTTATTCTTGAAAGCCGTGTACTTGTTCTAACAATATTTACTATGTTGATAGAGTAAGATTAATAAACTTCATGAAAGGAAACTACTATATAAAACTTGCTACTGCTCACTTCATCAATTGGCTAAGTAGCATGTAAGACTAACTGACATCGCCTAATATCCATGTACCACACCAAACCCCCATTGCCCAATCATGAAAATTTTGACTAATATAGCAGGGGATCAATGCTAATGCTCTTCATGGAAATTACTTGGCATGATAATAAACTTAGCATATCTAAACTTTCATCACCACTTTTTGATGTGGAGGACACAAGCACCAACTTCAATTTAATCTTAGCCGCACAATACAAGCAACATCATAGACAATGTTGAGCCTTATTGCGCATGAAGCAAAGGTAAATTTAAGCTGATTTATTGTTCTAGACTGTGTGTTTAAGGTAAATTGATCGACAACGGGTTGAAACAAATTAAATAGATTAAAGGGTTAAACCTTGCCACCCCTAGTCAAGATAATATCCATCCAACTGTAAGCCTAACATCAGGATGTTAGAGCACAGAACCTTTAAAATATCTTGAAAACAATGGTTGCGAAGAGGAGGTCAAAACATAAAATTGGAGTGATTCAAAGGTGTACATGATTCATAATCACAAAATATTTTCAAGGAAAAGATTGTGGGGCTGGTGGCTGAACACGGCCCAACCAGGGCCCAAATTTGTTGACAAACGCAGCCCACCACTCAACACTGTTCGTAGGCGCCCTTGTATTTGGGTCTTAGCCTCCTAAACTATTTCAAGTGGTGTCTTTGCTGCTTGTAATTAATGTCGAATAAGAACAAGGTTAAGTGAAAAATAACATTTTTTTATCTGAATAAAGAAACGGCTTTCTCTTTTTTTTTATGAAATGCTTTTTAGATAGAAGAAGAAGAAGAAGAAGAAGAAGAAGAAGAAGAAGAAGAAGGATATGCAATGCACCTTCATTGTTTGGTCAATGGAAGCAATGACAGAGGAATGATGAAAAGGAGGTGCAATGTACAAAGTATGCCGGTCAGGGGAGATGCAATATATAGAGTAACCCGGAAATTTGAGTTGACAAAAAGAAGATTGAAACGATGAACCGAGTCGCAGTGGGGAATATTTTTCGCCATATCGAAGAGATGGAGATAGTCGTTGGCCAACTGCCAGAAAAAGAAGATGCTCAAGGGGGTCTCTTTGAGGAGAGATTTTGCCTACTTAGGGTAAATCTATCGACTTACCACTCTCTTCTTCACCAACAAGATACTTTGGAGCTAGAAATCCAGAATTTCTTAGCTAAGGGATGGAGATGGTCATTCAAAATTTTCCATCGCTCTATAGCAGTGAGGAAACAGAGGAACTGTATTAGATTGCTGAAGACTAGTAAGGGGTTCGTTGTTAGAGGACCTAGAGGAAATCAAGAATGAATTGGTCCAATTTTTCAAGCCAGATGGAGATTGGATGCAAAGTCATCTCACTTGGGTACTCCTCGTCCAAGTCGAAGAGACTCTTTTCAGGAGAATACAGGGTTAATGAGCCCAGTGATGGATAAGGGGGTTACAGATACTCTAAGAACTTTGGTTGGTGTTAAATTAAGCTCCAAATTTGGACAGCTTTTCAGCTTTCTTCTTCAAGATGTAATGGCCCATCATTCAGGAGGATGTGTGCTAGGCAGGGAAACAATACTTTGAAAATAGCTCTATGCTAGATGCTTGGAAGAGAACTTTTGCAACCCCGCTCCTTGAGAGATCCAGTCCCATATGGAGGCGGTACACTTGAGACTTATCCATTTGTGCACCATCCTTTGCCAATTAATTGCAAAGATTATGGTAGCTAGAATGCTGCCGCTTCTAAATGATCTAATTAGTCCTAACTCCTAAATAGGGAGCCTTCATTAGGGGCAAAGGCATATTAGATAACACTCTTCTAGTCTAGGAATTTACGTAGCACCTCATAAGAGCTCCCACATGTAGATGCTTGATGGCCATCAAAATTGACATAGAGCGGGTCTATGGCTAGCTGTGATGGGATTTCCTATTTCTCTTTCTAACATAGCTTGGGTTCTAGGATGGGTGGATCGGCTGGGTAAGGGGTTGTGTGGTCTAGCTTCTTTTGCTCTTTTGGTAAATAAAACTCCTGCAAAGTATTTCCAATTAAAGACGGGGTTGTGCTAGGGTTGTCTCTTATCACCTTGTTTGTTCATCATCTATGCTAATACTCTCTCCTGTATGTATGCTAAGGGCGGTTAGTGGTAGAGCTGATTATGCATTGGGTCTCAAGCCTAAATTTTATTCATTTTTAATCAGGCTTCGGGCCGGCCCTTTTTCAAAGTGAAGCTTTTTTGTGCCCAAGCCGGCCCATGGCTAGTTCTAGTTGGCAGCCTATCAACCTAGTCCCTTAGCCCCCCTCCACACACCTTCTGTCCGTAGATGGTTGTCTTGTCATAGGTTGGGTTCTAATGAGTAATGTGGTGGTATTTAGAGGGTTGGTCCTCGACGATTTTCAATGGTGTTTATGATTCATAATCACAAAACTCTTTGGAGGATAGGATCGTGGGGCTGGTGGCTGAAGAAGGCCCAATTATTTTTGGATCGACCCTGGGCCCTAATTTGTTGACCCTTGTGTTTATATGTTAGCGTTCTAAGCTGTTTCAAGGGGTGTCCGTTCTGCTATATTTAAGAACAAGGCTAAGCGAAAAATAACGACATCCTTTTATCCGAACAAAAAGCAGCTTTCTTTTTCTCTGAAATGCTGCTTAGATCTTGAATTTTGAACAAAATGAGACTTCCACCTGGAACCAAACTATGATTTTTTCTGTTTTGCAAGAAAATACTAGTATCCTGACGAATCTTGTGAACCTCTCAGCCCATCGAAATTTGGGCCTTAAAGAGAGTGGCTGGGTCAGCTCTATTTAGCGGTTTTCTAAGGGATGATATGGTAGATCCAAACGCGTTGCTGGAAACTTGGATCTCAATCGGTGAAATGTCAGCCGGACTGCCCAAGTTGCAGCGGCCCATGCGGTCCGGTTTCAAATGACGGAGCGCAGGTGATCGTACGACCGGAGACTCAGCGGCCTAAAAGAGAGGGGGAGTTGCATCCAGACAAAGGGAGTCCGTGCATCAATGCCGCTTTATTTTCACTTGCATTCTGGCCATCCTTCACTCCCGCGTCCGTAGCCATTAAAGCACCCCAGGCCGTACAGTAATCGGGTTGAACAGGCCTCGGTATCCGGGGATCGACGGGAAACTCGGGCGATCCCTTCCCTCATCTCAAGCAAAAGATCTGGTGCGGGGACTCTGCACTCTGCAGCACAAAAGATTGAAAAGGAAAGCTGAAAAGTGACCAAGGGCACCAGTACTCGCCCTGAAGCAGCGAAGCAGTACTCTCTCTCCACTCAGTTCTCAGTCAGAGAACAGACGACGTCACGTTTCCCTTAACACCGTAACGCAGCACTGCACCTCCACCTAACCCGCTTCATTGAAGAGCAAACCCAATAATGATCATTCCTCAGTAAGCCGGCACGAACGCTCCGACACGTGGTTAATGATGACCGTGATCCGCGTAATAATCTTTTATTTTCGAATCATCTTCCCCCTACGCTACTCCCCAAATCTGGCTGTCATCATCGCCATTCACGCCACGGCACGACGAATGTGCGATGTAACGTCACGTTCTCCTTTGATTTTACTACGATACCCTCCCAGGCTCGCTTCCCAATGGCATCCCCCTCGCTGAACCATGGCGATCGGCCCGCCCTCTGGGGGCGGATGGAACGTCCCCTTCACCCCGGCCCCGTCGCTCCGAATGGTAAGTTGGAACTTGGAAGGTATACGAACGGCTGCGATCTTCCGTGAAGCGAGCGATGAAGGGCATTTTTGTCATTTAGTTTCCACTTAAATTCCCGATCCGGGATAGCGATGGAGGTCCCACCGACCTCCGGTTTCGGATCCCACGTGCGTCAGCCACAGCCGTTCGCTCGACACCGAGTCCCATATTCTCCACCCAATCACGAATTTTAATCTAAATTAATGAATGGAGAATCATTGATCACACATACGCTCGTTGCTAGTGATCCTCAAACCGCGCGACACATCCAACATAGTGGGGGCATATTTGTCATTTGCCTTAGTCATTAAAATCCGATTTCCTTCCTCGCCTCTCTGTCTCTTTCTCGCTCCCACTTCACATATCTTTTTCGCCTTTCGCTTTCATTGTTTCCTGTAATCCTGTCTCTCTCTCTCTCTCTCTCTCTCTCTCTCTCTCGCCTTTGGCAGAAGAAAGCAAGCGACCTTAGTTAAAAAAAAATCAGAAAGGGAAAAGTCTCTCTCTAGCTGTAGACCTTTCTTGTTCTCTCTCCAGGGGAAGAGGTGAGGGGAAGAAGGTGTCGGCGGCAGCGGAGCGATTCGTCGTTGAAGGAGGAGAGGAGCAGCTACTTCAACAGCATCCGATGTACCACGTGCCCCAGCACGGACGGAGGGAGAAGCTCCGGTTCCCGCCGGAGGACTCTCCACCACCCACCTCCTTACTGTTACTCCCCGATGCCACCATCGCTTCGCCGCTCTACCCCACCAGCACCCTCACCTCCTTCTTTCCGGCCTCTTCCTCCGCTTCTTCCTCGTCTTCCTCTACCTATTATTCGCAAAACTCTAACTACAATATCGCTTCCAGTACCCAATTCTCGGGCCACACATCCACTCTCTCTCTCCCAGCACACCAGCACCACCAGATCTCCAACCAGGGCTTCTCTCTGTCCCTGTCTTCCTCTCCTTCCAACCCTCCACCCCCTCCTCGCCACCAGTCGGGCGTCGGAATAAACCACGGGGTGCTGAGGAGCCCGGCTCCTCTCGGGCCATTCACGGGCTACGCCACCGTCCTCAACCGCTCGAGGTTTTTCGAGCCTGCCCGGCAGCTTCTTGAAGAAATATGCGGTGCTGGCCGTAGAGCAGTAACAGCAGCTGAAGGAAGCAGCGCTGGCGATATGCTTTTAGATGCTGATCCACCGGCCCCGTCGCCGCTGGATCATCGGATGGAGCTGAACGACCGGATCTCGAGCACGGAGCAGCAGTGGAAGAAGACCAGGCTTGTCTCCATGCTTGATGAGGTGACGCTCAGCCCCATTAGCTTGTTTTCCTAGATCGTTCATTGCTCTCTTTCTCTTTCTTTTTCTTTTTCCCTCTTCTTCTTGTTCTTCTTTTTCTCCCCCACAGCCGATGAAAAGACTTTGTGAGAACTTGTTCCAGTTACTACTTTCGGGATTGAGATCCTCTTTTTGGGCCCTCTCGAGTTCTGCTAGCTTCTCGAGGCGTGTTACTGGGTTACGAGGCAAAGATATCTTCATGTTCTTTCATGTCAAAATATTTTGGATGCAACGGGTGGAATCTTGTTACTGTACGAGATCATGGTCGTGTCATCTTTTCATACTTGCTGTTTCAGCTGGGATTATTGGGATAGCAATCCTGATTATTTCTTGAAAATGAAACAGCAAAAATGCATTATCAAACATGTGCACTTGATTAACTTCCATGCATCTTTTTCATTTGATGAAATATCCTTTTATTGCTCGGTAGGTGGGATTGTTAGATTCTAGGGATTACTTGCTACTCCTGAATTCCTGCTGCATTTTGGTGCAAATCATGATGGTAAGATATCTTTATTAGTTAATTACCTAGAAGATGCCATGGTAGATAATGGGCTAAATCCTTTGGATTTTGTCTTTTAAACATGTTGCTCGAAATATTAAATTTGCCGAACATGTATCATAGAAGTTAACCGCAATTTTAGGAAAAGAAATGAAGACATGCAAAAAGGTTGCTGTATCAGATCATGAAGGAAATTAATAGTAGTAGAGCCTTTTGGGATGAGCAGAACTGTTAAAATTGGGGTTGAACTTTCGTGTCTAAACTACTTGTTGCCACGAGGCCAAGGATTTTCTCTTATATGTTTGAATTTAGAAATCTTGAATGTTACAGTTCATTGGCTTATCGTATATCGATTGATGAAGGGGCTGTCATTGTAGGGTAGATTGCTGCTTCTAAGGGGATATACAACATCGTGACATTTTTGAGAAATAATTTTGGCCAAGATGACTATTAGTTGTTGATCTGTAGGAATATAATCTCTAATCAATAGAGTTCAAATATTTTTTAAGAGAAAAATCACCAGAATTCCAATATTTAGTTTAAGCTACCTAATTTTTGCTAATTAGACATTTCATTTAAGTGACTAAACAGTTTGTCAGAGTTAAAGCGGTAAAAGAAGGAAACTGACTTTTCATGGGCCAATCTATCACAAAGAAGGTTATCACAATACATGTATTATTAGCATGCAGGCATGTGTTTGCTCCTATCGGCTATGCCTTGGGTATTTAGATTGGGGCAAGGAATTCCAAATAATAATTTTTCTGATGCCTTTTGGGGGAGTTCCCTAGGTTGTTACATGCTGCATGGAGAAATCTTCAGATTGTTGGAATGTTAGCATTGAATTAGTTTAGAAAAAGTTACCTTTATAGTTGCACATGATGTGCATATCGTTTGAATGGTTCCTTAAGTTCCCATGAGTCTAAATTATGTCAAATTATCTCCTTTTCTTTTGTCTCATTGAAAGACAATGTTTACTAGTGCCATATAACTACACATGTTTATTGAAAATAGCTAAGCTTTATAAAACAAGATGTCAAATTATTTACCTGAATAACCACACGCACATGTGCACTGGCTTAACTAAGTGAGAGGTCATATTATTATCAAATAAAAAAGATGTTGGCAAATCATGAATATTTACAATTTTACTTCGTTCTCTAAGATGTTTGGTTGTTCTAATGATCAAAGAAAAGAACTCTTGGCAGCTTGCATCTTTCACTACAACTAAAAGTATATGGATTTGGCATTCTTGTAGTAAGAGATGATGTAATGATTAATCTTGCTTGCTGTGAGAATTCTTCATACTTCATTCAAAAGCTTGTTTTTTGCGAGTTTACTTAGATATTACATTTAATTTTGAGATGTACTCTGAATCAGGAGTTAAGTTGTACGTCTTGGAGAATATTAAAATTGTTTTATGAATTAGTTTTAACAAGTAGTTCTGGGATATATTGACATTTTGCTTCTTACGGCCATATTAAACAGTATATGAATGTTCAATATTAGGTGGAATGAAAAGAATTGCGAAATAGGGATATGCTTTTATCTCTATCAAGAAAATTTGTGTCAAAGCATTTGTATGCGTTTGACAGAATTTGTTAATGCTGTCATGTTCGTCATCATTATCATTGCCGTTATTAGTTGTAGTCTTTAGCTCCTAGGCATTTTTAAAGTCCATGAAAGTACTAAGCTTATCTTTCTGACCAGTTCTTGACTTTATGAACCTTTCTTATTGGTGCTTTAATGTTAACAAGGGTAAATTTAGGCACAAGACAGACCTGCCATGAACCGACAAGATTATTTGACATGTTTTTTTTTTTTTTTTTTTTTGGGGGGGGGGGGGGGGGGGGTAACTACGTTGGTTTATTATAAAATCATGCAATTACAATGCAACTTTTGGGAATTTGTCTAAACTGGGTCAGAGTTTAGATGAAGGTGCATGGAAGATGATAGTGTTTCATAGAGACGTATAAGATATGGCTGTGTGCTAAGTATTAAAACTAAAATGCTATTCCATGCTTCGGTCCCTTTTGGATGCTCTTGAATTGTTCTCTTCTATTCTTTTGTTTCACCTTTCCTACGTTGTCTGCTTTGCACTAGAAATCACTATGCATGGTTTTTCCTAGTTACTGTTCTCTAGAATTTGCTTTCAAAAAAGATCTATTAAAATTGTGTTGATCTTGCAAATTTCTTGATTGAATTTGCTGTTGCTGTAGTAGTGTTCTTTCTTTTTTTTTTTTTTCCTTTTTGAGCAAATGACTACTAGTATTCTTTTGTCACTTTGATGTCTTAATAACTTCTGGAGGCTACAACATATCATGTTCAGCCTTGTTCTTATATTTCCTTCTTGCCCTAGTTCATCTCAAATGATGTCTGTGTAGGTCTATAGAAGGTACAAGCAATACTATCAACAGGTGCAAGCTGTCATCACATCTTTTGAATCTGTAGCTGGCTTAAGTACCGCTTCGCCTTTTGCCTTCATGGCCCTAAAGGCCATGTCGAAACACTTCAGACGCCTCAGAAATATGATTGCTAATCAGCTTCATCACACAAACAAGGTCCTTGGAAAAGAAAGCCTCGGTAGTGAAGAAACTCCAAGCTATGGGCTCACTAACAATGGTGTTTGTATTCAACGAATGATAAACAACTCAGGTACCTTTAGCCAGCCGCATGTTTGGCGACCTCAGAGAGGACTCCCTGAATGTGCTGTTGCTGTCCTACGTGCGTGGCTTTTTGAACACTTCTTGCACCCGTAAGTGGCGATCCCTTCATATGTACTTAGCTTTGTAGTTGGCTGTGTAAGTTGGGGGAGGTTTCTATGTTCGTTTCCTAGCGGCAATTTTGTTTGTCTGTTGGTCATGCATAAATTTATTCATGACCTACGAATCAACTCTTTTAGTGCCTGACATATACCCAGCTACTAGGTTGACAAGTTATTTTCTATATCTTCCCCACTTTTGAAAGGTCACAAAAATAGAAGAAGAACTGAAAAACAAAGTCATCAACCCTGTGTCTTTTGGAATCAAAGTTGTTATTAGCAGTCGTTGACTGTATCGTGCACGTGTTGGGTTATCTGATATTAGGAGCTGGCAAGCATGTCTCACTGTCCAAGCCACCAGGCCATAGTTTATGTGATAAAGGAATGGCGAAAACATTACTGCTGTGAACTTGTCATCTGCATTATTTGCAAGATAAACTGATGGATGGTTTTATCTGATATTCTTATTTTTTTCCAGATATCCTACTGATACTGACAAGCAGATGTTGGCTAAACAAACAGGTCTCACAAGAAATCAGGTAAATGAACTTCATTCATGCCTTTTAGTCACTTCATGGGAAATAATATGTTGCCCCTTGAGTTGTAGGTGTTCTGTATAATGTAATTTAGGGCACTGCTCTTTCTTTTTTCTCTTTTTTTTCCCTTTAAAATCTAAAGTTTGGTGGAATTTGGCCACGGCAGTAATACTTGTTTCTCTCTTTTCTCCCCTGGATGATCTAACGAACTGTCTTTCAGTATTTTGATGTTACAATAGTAGTAATATTTTAAAATGACACATCCATTCAAACAGGTTTCAAACTGGTTTATTAATGCGAGGGTAAGACTTTGGAAACCAATGGTTGAAGAAATACACTCTCTTGAGATGCAACAATTACATAAAGTTTCAGCGGGTGATAAAAGCCGTGACCCTGATGAGCAAACTAAGCTACAATCAGCTTCTACTGCTGCTTCCCATGATTCTCAACCACCTCAAAGTGCTAATACCCAAAAGAATCATCACCCAACAAGTAAATGCATTCAACATGATCGCACTCAGACGCCCAGCCATACCCAAGAGCCATTTAGCTTCGTATATGATGTTTTACCTGGTCATCAGCATATTGGAGTTGGTATGAGTGTTGCTGCTGGGGGAAATTCAGGTGTTTCGCTTACTCTTGGTCTCCGCCAAACCAACAAGGTTTGCTTGCAGGAGCCTCTTCCATTGAATGTTGTTCGTTGTTTTGGTCTTGAAGAGTGCAATGATGCTTACGTAATGGGTGCATTTGACGGGCAAGACCGGCAGTTTGGAAAGAACATCGGTGGGCCGTTTGTTAATGATTTTGTTGGATGAAAGTGCTTGTGTGATATCTGTTTAGCCAAGATGGAGCAGCAGAAAATTTTAGATGTTAAGAAATACCAAGATAGGCCAACAGTATACTCATTGGGTGCCGGGGACTCCAATTCTTCAATCTTTGTTTTAGAAGATTTTAGCCTCGATGGAGCAGAAGGTATGCTATTTTATGCTCAAGCTTCCTATTTTGTTAGAGACATTAGTCCTGCCGCTGTTGCACATGGACATGAAAATCTCACTTTAAAAGCTATAGATCACAAACCTCATGACCTTGGATGGCTATTTGCGAGCAATTACATGCACAGAAAACATTGGAAAGCGCGTGGCCCTTGCGTTTGCGCCGTTTATGAGAACGGCTTCTATTTGATGGGTCGGGAAAATCTATATTGAGTAGATTTTGTCATCGCGGAGGTCACGACCAAGTTTCCCGCTTTTAATGCCTGCATGTTTGCCTTCTGATATCTTAGGACCCCCCGTCCAAAACAAGTCGGACGTGTCTCGTATTTTTCAAAAAATATTAAGCATTCATTGTCAAACTTGGCCTTCATGGCCATGTATCTGCTGCTGCTGCTGCACTAATTTCTTTTTGTGTTTTCCATTCTACAGGATACAGAAGGAATGTAGGCTGAGTTCCACTTCAGAAGAAAATATAAGTTTGTTTATGATGCAGTTAAACATTGTGAAGTATGAACTTGTATGTCATTTTAAGCTTGGCAAGAATGTAAGAAATTATATTAAGCAAGTTTGTATTGAGGATAGCTGGCTGGTTAGGAGGCCGTTCTGTGTCCTCAAGGGGTAACGTGTACCAGAAAGGTGAGGCAGGGATTCCTGGCCGTTAATGGGTGTTTTCCTGGATGGCTTTTAGGACGTTTGCCAAGGTATACACGCAAACCAATAACAAATGGATCATCGAGCTAAGAAAAACTTACCTTCATGGGTCGAGCAGTTTATTATTTTGCTAGGTCTCTTTCATTTTAATTTATTCGGGGTCTGAGGCGCTATGGGTTCCGAACATATTTTAAGCAGTCCGCGGGGACTGGCGATGCAGGTCGCTGAATTGGGACCGAGTTGCAGCGGCCAACGTACTCGCGTCTTGGTAATGACATGTACTGTTTACGCAGAATAAATGCTTTCTTGGAAATGACATGCACTGCAAGCGATATATCATAGGCCTACCATTCGATATACGCACTGCTCCTTCTTTAGCCTTGTTTTTTCTGTGTTAGATTACGGTCGGTACAGTGCTTGCTTTTCCCTGTTGCGGTTTCGTTTCTTTTCTCCTCCTCCTCTTCTTCTTCTTCTTCTTCTTTTTTTTTTTTTTTTTTTTTTGGCTTAAAACTGGTGCTTCATACAGTACGTGTGTGAATACATCCAATAAGATCAAAATACAGTAATTCACGGAGTGCCAATGGCAACTCCTCCTCCCCTGACCAAAGAGTATACTTCGAATGGTGGGCCACGAAGGCAGCTACCCAATCGGCTGCCCCGTTGGCCTCCTAAATACATGCTTGGCCTGGATGGCCATCTCATCTCTCATCATCGCCACAATATCGCGGATCAAGGGGTGGTCTGTGCCTCCGCCCCTCAATCCCCTCTGAATCTACCCGATGACAGTGGCCGAGTCACCCTCTAACATAATTGAGCTGGCCCGCAGAACAATCCGTGCATGACGAAGACCTGCCCAGGCTGCATGCAGCTCTGCTCCGAGAACCGATGTATCAAATAACTGGCAGCCACCTGCAGCTACTGTCCTAGCATGCTGGTCCCGTATGACAAAGTCTGCACCGCCACGAGTGCCGCTATCCAAAACCGACCCATCGAAGTTGACCTTGAGGAAGCTCGGGGGTGAGGGCTTCCAGGTGAAAAACACCATCCGAGAAGCTGCCGAAGCAAGAGAGGAGCCCCAGGTGTCCCAAGCTGTCAAAAATCTGTCCGTAGGTAGGGTGGCCCTGATCTCTGTGGCCTGTGCCCGAGCAAGCTCTGCCACAAACCTCGATGACATCCTACGCTCGCCAAGAGTACGAGCGTTCTTAGCCGACCAAATCTGATATGCTGTGCAAGTCGCTCTGATACCCTCATTGCAAGTTTGTGAACTCGCTAACCACTGTCGTATCACTCTGAGAAACTGTAATCGCGCACTCCGCGCCCCCTGCTGGATCCCAGTCCACTGCCATGTCGCCCTTGCCCATGTACACTGGAAGAGCACATGGTCCACTGACTCCTCAGCTCCACACGTCTCACACTCTGCCGGGACCCCCCAGCCACGCCTGCTCAACTCGGCTCTCGTCGGAAGGCGGTCCCAACATATCTTCCATAGGAAGAGAGCTATCCTCGGGTGAAGACCCGACCTCCAAGTCCAAGTGCAGTCCGGCCCCGGCTCGTGCCCCGCCGAAATAATGCGGGAGAGATCTCCTAATCTGACACTGGCCCGGCTCGAGGTGCCCCACACCCTGATGTCCGGCCCCCCACATCCGGGTAACGGGAGGGACCGAATCCTCGCAGCTAGGTGTGCCCCAAACAACAACCTGAGTCTGGCCTCATCCCACTCTGCCCCTCCTGGGACTAGTAGGTCGCACACCCGTAGCCCCTCCATTGCCTCAGTGTGAACCATAGTCGGCCAGCAACTCAGGGGAAGGGAGTCCACCCATGAATCGCCGGTCACATTGATACTCCGGCCGTCTCCAATCAAACATTTGGTGTGCGCCAATACCACTACAAAAAATTATTGTTTTGCCGACTCTTCCCCGCCGATGCTATCAAAAAGCGTCGGCGAATTCCGAGCAGGAGTCGAAACTCGACGACGCTTTTTGATAGTGTCGGGTGAAATTTAGAGACGACGACGCTTTAAAGCGTCGTCGGAGGCCAAAAGATACGACGACGCTTTAAAGCGTCGTCGGAGGCCAAAAGGGGCCCAATCCCCCGATCCCTCCTTCAGCCAGGCGCTGTCCCGATCTTAGAGACGACGACGCTTTAAAGCGTCGTCGGAGGCCAAAAGGGGCCCAACTCCCCCGATCCCTCCTTCTTCACCCAGCCGCTCCCCCGATCCCTCCTTTTTCTGCCGCTCCATCCGCCCACGCCACCATCCGCCGACGTTCTTCTTTTAATCCCACACCGGAGACCCCACCCGTTCTCCCCTTTTCTTTATCTACTGCACCTTTGGGCTTCTCCGTTCTTCTTTCTGCTACTCTTTGGCGTGGGGTGTTACGAGCTTCTCTTCCACCGCGCCATGGGCTTCGCGCCCTTCGGCGAGTACTGGAGGAATCTGAGGAGAATCTCCGCCACCCATTTGTTCAGCCCCAGGAGAGTCGCCGCCTTCGGCGGAAACCGGCTTGCGATCGGGGCGCAGATGGTGGAGGAGATAAAGGCTCTGATGAGGACCGATGGAGTGGTGGAGGTGAAGCGGGTGCTGCATTTCGGGTCTTTAAACAACGTTATGATGAGCGTTTTCGGAAAAATATTCGATTTTGGGAAGGGGGAAGGGCTGGAATTGGAAGGACTGGTGAAAGAAGGGTATGAGCTTCTTGGGGTATTCAACTGGAGCGACCATTTGCCTCTGTTGGGGTGGATGGATCTCCAAGGAGTGAGAAAGAGGTGCAGGGCATTGGTTGAAAGAGTTAATGTGTTTGTGGGAAAGATCGTAGAGGAGCACAGGAGGAGGAGGATCGACAGAGGTGTTCTGAATGAGGATGGGGACTTCGTGGATGTGCTGCTGGATTTGGAGAAGGAGGAGACGCTCTCTGACTCTGACATGGTTGCTGTTCTCTGGGTATGTTCTTCTTCCCATGCTCTTCTTCTTGATCCCCTCCTCCTCCATCAGCTCTCCTTCCAGGCCGGCGAGCGCCATGCCCTGGTTCCCCTCTTTCTTTTTTAATTTTTTTTTAAAAAACAGGTTGCTAACGCCGACGCTTATAAGCGTCGGCGTTGAGTATTTTCGCGACGCTTTCATTAGCGTCGGAAAAGTCCTGTTTTTGCCGACGCTTTCTCCTAGCGTCGGCAAAAACCAGACCCACGCCCACCTGCCCGACGTCGGAGCCACGCTTTGGGGAGCGTGGGTGAGAATTGCGCCGACGCTTAAAAGCGTCGGTATAGACGAAATATAGCGTCGAGAGATATCAATTATTTTGTAGTGTACAGATGGCATGTACCTCCTGATCGCGCCACATGAAGGAGACTCGGCGCCCCCCTCCCCCCGCCGCCACTGAAACCCCCCGACCATATCTAGCTGCCATCACCTGGCTCCAGAGGCCATGTGGCTCTAACAAGAACCGAGCCGCGTGCCGAGCAAGGAGCGCCTCGAGCCTCACTATGAGGGACTGCACCCCCAAGCCACCCTCGCCAGTAGGAAGGCACACCTGCTCCCATGCCACCAGGTGCACTCGGTGACCTCCACCGTATGACCCCCACAAGAAGCTCCGAAGAAGGCGCTCGATCCTCAACAGAATCGTCATCGGAACCACTGTATTGGCCATAAGATACACCGGTATGGATCCCAGCACCGCTCTAGCCAGTGTCACTCTCCCCATCATGGATAGGGAGGACGCCCTCCATCCCTCCAACCTGCTCTGGACTCGCTGCACCAGACCCGAGCACTCCGCCACCCGTAGCCTACGGCCAGTAATAGGAACACCTAGGTAGGTGAGCGCCCCCTCCTACTCTGGTATCTGCAGTATCCCTCTGATCTTCTGTCTGACTCTGCTCTCCGTGCTGGGGCTGAAAGAGATGGTGGACTTAAGCAAGTTCACTCTCTGACCGGACGCCGCGCAATATTCTGCCACCACCCTGCGGAGAACCCGAGCGTCTGAAGTCCGTGCCCTGGTCAAAAGAAGATAATCATCAGCAAAAAGTAAATGGGAGATAGGTCGAACCCCCGGGGCTGGGGTATAAGCCTCCAGCTCCCGGCTAGCGCACACCCTCTCCAAGGACCGAGACAAGATATCAGCACAGATAATAAACAAATAAGGGGATAAGGGACATCCCTGTCGTAATCCTAAGGTGGACTCAAAGAAGGATGACGGTGTGCCGTTGACCAAGATAGAAAATTTTGGCCCACGGACACACCCCATCACCCAATCAATCCACTGCCTCGGAAAACCGTAAGCCTCCAACGCCCGCTGAAGAAACCTCCACCTGATCCTATCATAAGCCCGCTCCATATCCAACTTGACTGCCATTAGGCTGTGCCGCTTCGAAGCTCGCCGAAGATCCCAAAGCATTTCCTGGGCCAACATAACATTGTGAGAAATATTTCTGCCGGCCACAAAAGCCCCCTGCTCCTGGCTAATGATGCCCGGTAAGAGGGGCTTCATTCTACCCACCATAATTCTTGCCACAACCTTGTATAAGGTTGTGCACAAGCTAATAGGACGAAAGTGACAAGGCTCGGTCGCATTCTGACGCTTAGGAATAAGCGTAATGAAGGTAGCCTTCCAGCCTACAGGTATGGCTGCCTGGGTAAAGAAGCACTGAATAGCCTCCACCACCGCTAGTTGGATAATACTCCAGTACTGCCGAAAAAAGAAAGAGAAAAACCATCAGGTCCAGGAGCCTTGTCCGGAGTCAAGGCCCAGACTGCCTCCTGTACCTCCAGCGCCGACACCGGCCGGATCAAGGCTACACTTTCAGCGTCACGAATACCCACATCCACCCTCAGAGGGCGGTCCCCATCACTGGCCTCCTCATCCGCCGTCCATCTAGTACGGAAAAAGTCGAGTAAGGACTGACGGATGGCAGGCTCGCTCTCTACTCGATGTCCGGACCCATCTCGCAAAGAGTGAATCATGCTCCTCCGTCTCCGTATAACCGTAGTCCGATGGAAGAACCTAGTATTACGATCCCCCTCGCTTACCCACTGCACGCGGGATTTCTGACGCCAGAAAATCTCATGTTGACGTAACAACGAGTGGTGAGTCGCGAGCAGTCCCCGGAGATCAGCCATATCGTCCTCTGGGAGCATACCCCCTAGGTCTTCCTTCCTTTGCAACTCGGCGATTGAGGACTCTACGCCCTCCAATCGCCGGAAAATATTACCCACAATCTCACGGTTCCATCGACGAAGGCGTCTTTTAGTCAACTCAAGTTTGCATGAGACCCGTTGCATGGGATCGCTATGCACAGGGACCCGCCACGCATCACGAACAATATCCCAAGACTGGGGATACGACAGCCAAACCTTCTCGAAGCGGAAGGGGCTGTGATGCGTAAGACCCGGTGAGGTGGAGAGTAGCAATTGGCAATGGTCCGAGGCTATCCGAGGCAGGTGGCTGACTCGGCCAGAGGGAAATCGGAGGATCCAATCAGGGGATGCAAAAGCCCTGTCTAATCGTTTCCAAACCCTAGCACTGCCCTGCTGATTATTGCACCAAGTAAACTGTGGTCCAGAGAAACCTAAAGTCTACCAGGCCATTCCGCGACACAAAGTCATGGAACTCCCTCCTGTCCACTCGATCCGTAAAGGCAGCGCCCCCTCGCTTCTCATCCTCACTCAGAATACAGTTGAAGTCACCAATCACTACTGTCGAAATACCCTGGGCGGTCAGGTTGGTAATCTCCTGCCAAAGGATTCTCCTAACCCGGTGGTCCGTGTTTGCGTATACACCGCAAAGTACCTATGGAGCAGCGTCGGGTCTTGATATGACCATGATTACTTGTTGAGAGCAGTTGTAGAAGACATCAATCGTCGCCACACCCCGCCTCCACAGAACCAAAATCCCTCCCGACAACCCCTGGGAATCAACTGTATAGGTCTCCCAATCCCTCTCCATACGCCGCCTCAACCGGCTAAGCCCCTCACCAGATAATCGGGTCTCACAAAGGAGACAGATCTCCGGACAATGGATCTGCACCAATCGTTTGAACGAAGACATGAAGGACGGCTTGGCCGCCCCCCTACAATTCCAAGAAAGAATCATCATGGATCACAGTCCACATAGTCGGCCTCAGACTCATCCTCTCCTAAAGTTGCAGGGCCATCCTCAGGCTCAGCGCCCAGGTGGCCTCGCTCCTCCTCCACTCCACCAGGTGCAGCTACAAGCCCCATAACAACTGCCCTGACCCGCTGGGCGGCGGTAGAGTGGTCCATCACCACTCCTAGTGGTAGTACATCGGCCATGCTCCCCTCCATGTGTGGGGAGGGGTGGCCCCCCACCAAGCACCTACCTAGGGTAGCATCCTCCAGCACACCTGCAGTGAGGACAGGCGGGCCAAAGCGAAAAACCCCCTCCGGTCCACTCCCGAGGCCCGCATGAGCATCCCAGAGCCGAGTCACACTCGGCATACCCAACATGGGGGGGTCCTGACCACCGACCTGAGGGAGCCCCAGACCAGCCGCCAACTCCTGAGATGGTGGGCTACACCGGAAAGGGCCTGTCATAGGGCCTCCATACCCGGTTGGCTCATCCTGGGCCAAAGGAACCGGCTCAAGTTTGTCCCCTGCGCCAGAGGCTAGCTGAGTGCACGGACTGCACGTAGGCATGTCCTGTGACCCCCCTCCAGCCTGGGCCTACAGGGCACGGGCCCGCGGGCCTGCCTCCTGGCCCGAAAGCATCAGGGCCTGCAGCCCTAATGCGAGATGGGTCTGCAGGCCCTGCATAACTGAGGCCTTCGCGCCCCATTCGCGGGTCGCGGCCCAGTCATCGGGCCCGCTCGCAACCGGGGGCGCGGGTGGGGCTGGCCCGCTCACAACAGGGGTCGCGGGCCCGCTCGCGACGGGGGGCGCAAGCCCGCTCGCGACAGGGGGCGAGGGGCGCTGGGCGGGGGGTGCTGGCCTGCTCGCGACAGGGGTGGCGGGCCCACTCGTGACAGGTGGCACGGGCCCCCCACGGGGCGCGCCGCGCGCACCAGGCGCGCCGTCAAGACGAAGCACGCCGATGGCGCGGGGCGCGCCATCCGCTCGGCCCGCAGCGGCCGGCCCACGGCCACGGCGCCCAGCCCTGTGGGCCCGTGCACGTTGGGCCGGCGCCGGTGCAGCCTGGATCGCCAGGCCTGGGCCTACTTGTGGGCCAAGGCCCGTAGGGGGCCTAGGCCTTTTCTGGTTTTGGGCCCGGGCTACAATCGCCCTGCTGGGCTCAGCGTCGGCCCGTAGGGGGGCCTGGTCGACCGAGCCAACCGGGTCGACCCGCCGGCTAGGCCTCGGGTCCCCCGATTCGAACAGTTCGGGTACTGGGATGCCAGCCATGGCAACCCGGTCCTGGCTGACAGGGGGGGTCGGAGCCAAAAGGACACCACCACCGGCCAAAGGCGACTGGCGGCGCGCGACCTTCGTTGGCTTTTGCCAACCGTCGGTGTCTGCCGGAGACGCCGGCGAGGTCTGACCAACCACCGGAGGTGGCGGCTGGGTCGAGGAAGACCCGAGCCCCTTGTCGGAGCCGATTGTCTCCCCCAACCCCGGCGGGCGGTCCTCTCGTGGGGCTCGCCTCCGAGTAGCCACCATCCAAGGGCCGTAGACCGGCCGTTGGTTCTCCTCCTCAGTGGCTGGAGGAGGCTGATCATGCCCTGTTTCGCCCACCGGGTCCACCGGGTCCGCCGCCCCCGAGGGGGGGCCCCCAGCAGCTCGGCCATTCGCCGGAAAACGACAGGCGGCGGCGCCGTGACCCAGTCGCCCACAACGGGGGCAGACCGCCGGCAGGTTCTCGAAGAGAAAAGGCTGCCAGCGCATTTTCGTCATACCTTGGATCAATACCCCCGGTAACAGGGGCGCCGTGGTGTCAACCGCTACTTTCACCCGGGCAAAGCCCATCGCCCCCGGTTGCTCAGTGACGCCGTCCATCGCGATCGGCCGTCCCGCCCTGGCAGCAATATGGAGAATGGTCGAGGGCGACCAATACTCCGGCGGTAGACGGGGCAGACGGAGCCACACCAGCGCCGTCTTCACCGCCGCATCCTCGGGCTCGAAGTCCGGGACCCAAGGGCTCATGGCGAGGAGCTGCCCCGCCACCACCCACGGGCCCTCACTCAGGGCCCGGTCCCGGTCCTCCGTCGACCGGAAACGGAGGGCGAGGTAGTCGTCCGCGAGCGGGACGGCCACCACGTCCTTGAGCTTTGCCCGGGCGGCCACATCTTTGGCCACCCACTCCGCCGGGATGCGGCGGGCCAAAGCTGCGAGCCACCAACGCTCGCCCTTCCCACTTCAGCCGGGCCGCCGCGATCGGCTCCTCCGATAGCCGGAGGACATCCGGGAAGCGACGGCCCCGGCCGCGACCACGGCCCCGGCCGCGACCAAGCACCGCGCCCAGTTTCAGTGTGCTTACCCGGTCCTCTCGCCGCTCCCTCCGTCGTCTTCCCCATCGGAGCTTTCCCCATGGGAGCTTTCCATTTGCGATCCATGGCACCTGAAAGAAGGGGGGTTAGCCTAACAAAAGAAAAACCCGGGTCGGGGTTGCCTCGCCGGCCCGGCCGACCAACAAGGTCCCGCCTGCTAACTGGAGCCCCGATGCCCTCGCCGACTGGAGCACCTCCGCCTCAAGACCCCCGTTGCCCCGCCTCCCACTGTCACCTAGCCGCCCGATCTGGTAACCGGGAGCCAGGTGTGCTTGCAGGGCCGAGTCGTCGAGGATTCCACGCCGGACGGCCAGAAACCCCACCAAACCACCACGCCGGACGCCGAAGGATCGTCGCCGACTAGCCGTTGGGCTCTCTCTCTACGCCGGAGCTTCTCGGAAGTAGTTTGGACGATGGTGCTCTCAGCCAGTAAGCTAGCTTTGCTTTTCCAACCTTTCTGTTCAGTGATGCTCTCCTCTTCCAGTTGTAGATGATGCTTCTTATCTATGTTAATTGGTAATGTTGTTAATACTGGATAGGGCAAGGGTATGGGAGAGCTTAACCCCTCTCAACCAAATCATTAGGGCTTTAAGTTGTAGTTAGAGATTCTAAATTCCATCGTTGGTGGTTCATGGACTCGTAGTTATAGATCTGATTAGGTCGCCCTTCGTTGTTCTAGTAAAAGTGTGGAAACTTTAATCACTTACATGCGATCGGTATGCGTGAAAGATTGTGCACGTTAATGCAAATGTTTTGAGATGTTATTTGACTCTACCATCATACTGAAAATGGTGAACCAATCAAGGATGGCAAACTAAAAAAGAATTGCCACCTTGTACCCAAAAAAAAAAAAAAAAAAAAGGAATTGCCACCGGAGAGTCTGCTCTCATGACGGGCCGGTAATATGTTACATCATGAACAGTGAATAGCAAGGCAAAAGTGTAATTAAAAAGTATCGCTTAATATGAATATAAATATCTTTTAGTTTTACGACGACATAATAGGGTCGATAATTTTACGTATATTGTGCTGGGAAGTGCTGGATAACGGTACAAACCTTGTCGAGGGATGAGGAGCAACATACAAGAATCGCAGGCATGGTCTCTCATGGAACTGTGAAAAAAGAATATTTTATTGAATCTCCGTGCTAACTCTTTACGGAAATACGATGATTCATTTTCATAGAAATTATTGTATTTCATCCAATTAATCGACTCGGACATTTCTGCAGTTCAGATTCATGCCATCGATATTTTGTTGCACCTGCCTGCACGAGAAGCAAACGTGGTCCCTGCCGTTGTCTATCGATATTCATGTCTTCACTGGAAGCGATGAAAACGCTCTTGAAATCGAATGACATGGTACTGCTAACCACGGCGACTCAATGATTCTCCCCATACGGGATGGATGGATGGATGAACCCAGACTCGAATGGTACTTAATTTTAAGTGTCACCTTTTTTTTGGGAGGGCGAGGAGCATGGTTGTCTCATCGGTGAGGAACCTCTAATATATTGGGTGGGTGGTGCAGGAAAAACTTTTGTTTAATTTGGACCCGAACTGAAGATGGAATGTTGAAGGTGGCGGATACGGGATACCATCATGCGATAGCAATTTGCTGGTTATAATTTATGATGCTTTGGTGAAGGTCCAATGATACAGATGCACATGGCCTGTGTCCATTGCCCATTCTATTCCTTCGCTCGGCCGGTCCAAGGCTGCGAGATGGAAGGCCCATGGTCCTACCCAGCCCATTTATATCTGACGCTCGAGAGAGGTCACAAGGAGAACAATGCGTTCGGGTACCGGCAGAGCGTCCGGCGGTCCCATCTTTCCGTAGAAAAAATGTTAGGATCACTGCCGTTTGATTGGGCTTGGGCCAGATGGTAGGCTTGTGATTGTGTCGACGCCTTCCTTGGGCTTAAGCCAGACGCTAGCATGTGGTTATATCGCTGGGCTCATGCTTGCAGAGAACCGCCCCTCCTTGCAAGCCATGCCCCGCCACGTTTACGGGTTGAAGGCAGAATATTCCAAGAACCCGAGCCAGAGACGCCGACGGATATTCCCTCGGATGTGCTCCGGTATCGGCTCGACGTGCTAGGGTTGCCCGATCTCGCGAATTCTTCATCTCCACCGTCCGATCCAACAAAACCCGATCTTACATTTCTTGCTTCAAAAAAATAAAAAATCCTCGTAACCGGCATAACGACGAAATCTACCCTCTTTCAAATCGAGCTTGACGAAATATATCTAGGTTTCTATTTGTTTTCGAGGGTTTGAGTTGGATTTGGGGTGGCCTCCATGGACGTCGAAGCTGCTTGGGCTCGTTTCTAGGGTTCCCGGGTTCACGTTCTTGTATCAATCCGGGGAGCGGCGATGCAGACGGAGGCGCGGGTCGGGGTGGTCATGGAGGGCGGGGGGCAGAGGGCTCTCGCTTCCAGCCACGCCGTCGCCGTTGACGGTGGGGTCCGGCGCTTCTCCCAGGCCCACCACCAGCGAACTCGGCAGCAGGGCCTGCAGCAGCAGCCGCAGATCGGGACGTCGGTGCATCTCCTCGCCGGAGGGGTCGCCGGAGCGGTTAGCAAGACCTGCACGGCTCCCCTCGCTCGCCTCACCATTCTCTTCCAGGTAGGTCATCGCTTTCTCCCCTTTCCTTCGATGCTCAACAGGAGGGATTTTTCGCCATTTGTGTTAAATAATTTGTTATGATCTCTCTTGTTTTTTTTTTTCGTTGTTGTTGGGTGGGGGGGGGGGGGGGGGGGGGGTGCGCTAGTAATATTTACAAAAAGCACAGCACATACTTATTTAAGAAATTTCAAGAGCACAAGTTGCCAGTAAAAAGAAAATCTTGGGATCATCTTCGGGTTCTTTTGAAAATGAGGCTTCCCGAGTCGAATAGTATTTAGAACAGACCCAAGAATTAGAATGGTATGAATGTCCCAGCCACACAGGGCATTATGTGAATGCCAGATTGTAAACCCTGGCAAGTGGTGTTGCTGATCAAGTGTGAGTCTGAAACTCGGAGGTACGTAGTCAAAATGGACCATGGACTTTGTCATTTTAACATTGCCGATGATGGTTATTTGTAAAAAAAGGGAGTTGCAACATAAAGTCTCTTGTGTTGCATGTCTAATAGATAATAGGAATATTTAGAACTCCAAATCTTATGAACAATATGTCCCAACCATGTCCATTCCGTATTCTATCTACATAGTCCATGTAGTTTTGGGTGTGTGTAGGCATGCAAGAGAAAGTATGGAGGCACATCTGATGCTCATATGAGGAAGCATGGAACGCTTGATTCTCTATTAATAAGATAGCCTGTTATCTGCAATCATTAGCTTAATTAAAATTTAAACTCAACATTAATTGTCTACATTATCTTACAAAGTCCCTCAATATAGGTTCTCTATAGTTTGCTTAAGTGTTTAAACATTCAGTGGTTTGAATTTATTTTACTCTAAATTGAGCACTAGGATCACATGTTGTGATTATAAGGTGATGCATTTTCTAGAAGCCTTGGTTCGTGTCTTTGTGAAACTGTTATATCAAGATCCGATCATGTTTCCTTTTTAATCTCTTTCTTTTTTTGTATCCATTCTTCTACTTCCAATTATCCAATTTCTCCGTCATTTGTGTAAGCATCCATAATCTTGTGGTTTATTCTCGGATAATCTGTATTGTTGGTCTCATATAGGTAGAATCCAGTCTTTTGGCTTTTTCATTGTGCAAAACCCTCAAATCAGCAACTAGCTCTGTGGCATTTTGTTTGTAGGTGCAAGGCATGCATTCTGATGTTGCAACTCTAAGCAAGGCTAGCATGTGGCGTGAGGCTTCCCGTATTGTTTATGAGGAAGGGTTTAGAGCATTCTGGAAGGGAAATTTGGTTACCATTGCTCATCGCTTACCTTATTCCTCGATTAGCTTTTATGCTTTTGAACGCTACAAGCATGTAAGTGCGAAAACTCACTGGAGAGATGTATGCTAGCCTGTCAGCTAACTGAGTGTTGTGGTTTCTAATTCAATAACAACATTTTCTTATATTTTGCAGTTTCTACAGTTAGTTCCAGGGCTACATAGGCATAGAGAATATGCGAGTGCAGATGTATGTGTGGGATTAATAGCTGGTGGTCTGGCAGGAATAACAGCTGCATCTATGACATACCCATTGGATCTCGTGAGGACACGTCTTGCTGCTCAGGTAATCCGATGATTCATATGACAGGTCAAGCAGCCGTCCATCTGTTAGTTTCAACTTTAGCAATCATATTTGAAGGAAAACTTCTTAGTATTTTCAACTTTAGCAATAATATTTGAAGGAAGACTTCTTAGTTTTCCAGATATAAATTGGAACAAAAAAATTGGCCGATCGATCTCTCTTTAAGGGTTTGAAGACATGAAAAGTTTATTTAACCATATTTTGAGGCAATGATACTGTTTGTAGCAGTGTAGAAGCTTATGCATTGTACTGTTATGAAGTACTCTTTCCATTGTTCTTATTTATATGATGTTCTCATTTAAGAATTTTATGATTTAGCCCTTGATAATAATTGCATAAATATCTAGAAGTCATTACGTGGATCATGGACGATCTACCAGTGGACTCACAGTTGCTTACTATAGTTTTTAGCTCTCATATAGAAATTAGAATTCTTGTTTGTGTTTCTGGAACATATTCTGTGTGCCTAGCCACATGAATGAGGGATAGACTTTTGTATTGAGTCCATTTGTTTTGTAAAGACTTTATGGCTAATTCCTTGTTTTATAAAAAGAAATCTAATGAATGTCTGCCATCATCATGCTGCCACTAGTCCGTGTTGTGCCCGCTTTTTAATCATACAAGCAGCTTGTATGTGTTTCTAAAAATATACTAGAGTCATTATTTTATCTAGTTTTTGATAGCTTGATTCTCTTGAAATTGCTAGTTCCATCTTCTGCATTGCAGTGTGACCTGGTCTGTATTTATTCTTCCATCTATCAGTATCTTTAGGTATGTTTTGTTTCTGTTATAACTACTATGAGATTTGCATTCATTTGCAAATTTTGGAGTGTATCTTACACAAGCATGTTGTCCACAAAAGTAATATATTTCATTCCCATCAACCATGGTCAGTTGGTGATACCGATCCTTCCTCATTAATTTCTCTTAAGTTTGCATTCTTATTCAATGCAAGTCATTTTAATTGCTTTTCCCATGGTTTCTAATGTATTTCCCTGCTCTTTATTTTCTTAAATATAGATTGAGCTCCTTATGTTAGAGCCCTAGTAGGTTCCACAGCTCATGTCATATTGTCTAAAAACTAGTTGCTTACGATGCATTGGCTGACGGTTAGTGTATGAAAAAAAGTGAAAAATGGCCAAGAATACTGTTAATAATTGAATCACCTATTTTTTACATGATTTATCATATTATCACTAACAATAATAACAAAATTTCTCAATTGCCTTGTCGAATCAGTGGATAAAGATAACAAATAAAGATGGTAAGGATGTAAACGCACCTGTGGTGCTAGACGTCTTGTGACAATGGAAAATAACCCAGGTTAGCCAAAGTACAAGGTGGATGCTCCTTGGCTCCATGTTGCCTTGGTATAACCTTTGGATTTATTTTCATTGATTTGAGTATTGTTTTGAAGTGCCTTTAATAACCAAATCTTCTATTGTAATATTCTCAACCTCCATGGATTGATAAAACACATAAGTTTTATATAACTTATTTTTATGTTTTCCTGGTTATTTTATGTTGTCTAGTTCATTAGCTCTTCTCAATGCAAAGTCATAAATATCTTCACCACTGCAGGACATTTGTGTTTTTTGATGTGTTATGTAGTTTGTACATTGCTGTTTAGAGCAGGTATTGCAGATATTTTTAGTATATTATGAATTTGTGTGATTTGAAATTGTGCAGACAAAAACTATATATTACAGAGGCATTTCACATGCGCTCTATGCCATCTGCAGAGATGAGGGTATAAAAGGGCTATATAGGGGTCTAGGAGCAACATTACTGGTAAATTATCATGCAATTTACTTTAGTTGGGACTACAATGTTTTTTATTTGTTTTGGGTTGACATTGATAACTGGTTACCTGCAGGGGGTTGGACCTAGTATAGCGATCAGCTTTTCTGTTTATGAAACCTTGAAGTCCCGTTGGAAACTGCAAAGGTGACAGGAGTGCACTTTGATTAAATAAAATCTAGAACTTTGTATGCTGAAAAAATTATTCTTTCCATTGCCTGATTGATGCTAATATGTGCATTTTGATTATTTGGAATCAGGCCACGTGATAGTGCAGTCTTTGTTAGCTTGGCTTGTGGAAGTCTTTCTGGCATTGCATCATCAACAGGCAAGTAATTGATCACTTGACAAGATGAAATCTCCAAGTTTCATATGACATAAAAATGAGATTCAAAAGAACTAGCAAATATTCAATCAAAAGAACTAGTGAGTAGATGGAAACCAGGACGAAGAATGGGTTAAAATACTGACAGTGAAATTCTATGGCTTTAGTGCATATATCGGAGACTTTTTTCAAAATTAAGTGGGCCACTCAAATACATTTGTAGATTACCGTACTCTGCTCCCTTCCATAAGAAGTAGATTGTTGATTTTTGCATCCATTCAGTTCAAAATTATGTTACTTTAAAATACCTATTCCTTAAGATATGCTTCTATGAGTGCGGGTTAGGCCTCAACCAAGTGGACATTGGAGACTTTGAGATTTGCAAGCACCCTGCCTCAAAAGCTGGGAAGAAGCATGGATACTTCAGATCACATGCCTTGTTTGTATCAAATACAAATCGAATATTAATAATTGTTGAATACTTCCCTGATATGCACCTGATACTTGTATTAAGTATCCTATTGTATAAGTTTCTAGAAAAACTTTTTGTTACTTCCTAGATACACTTGAGATACTTTCCCAATACCTTCAAAATATGGGGGAAAGGTGTTTTCTTCCATTTTTAAATGTTAACCTTTTAAAAGCGAATGGTCAATTTTAGAGTCTATGATGTTAATATTTTAATATGTAGTATGTGGGTCTGTGGATTTGAATGATGATTAAATGATAAGCTCATAAAAGTTGATGTTATTAGGTGAAGTATGGAGTATGTTATTTTGATAACCTACTATATTTTATGTATGCCTTTTTTTTTCAAACATTAAAATGCATAAATGTATATGTTGTTGTGAAAGTATATTTCTATATGCATGTTATATGTGCATATTCATTGGCGTATCTTAGCCATATCATATCTCAGTTTTTCAAGATTTGTTATATTGCGAATGCATAACATGTTGTATTCATATCTCATCTCTATGCCCATGCACATGATGGTATGGATCTCAAAGTCTTCCCTGTATAGTCGACCGACCTGAACTGAAATCTCAATTTCAACTTTTCAGCGGAACTAAACCATATCGTGCTTCTATTTTTCTTTGTTCCAACATCAAATATAAATTATTTATATTGACGGGATTTTGTGTGTTTTACATGGTGCTAACAGGGTTCTAGTTCACCAAGGGTTGAAGAACAAAGGTGATAGACAAAAAAAGGAGAGATGCCACGAGGACTTGATAACAGGAGACCTTGTAATCTCACAATAAATTGATATGCAAGGGAACCATTAAATGCAGATAAAATACCAATATCCTGTTTATGCTGGTTATCCTTGAAGTTATCCTTAAAGTTGGGTTGGCTCAACTAGTTAAGCCCAATTGCAATGTAAGCCTGAGTAGAAGGTCAACCACATAAAACTAGAAAGTATTGCCTTAAGTTTGGGATCTGAATGTATTAGGCACATGATATGGACCATTATGAATACTTGCCGGGGTGAGCGCTTTTGTATCACTATTTATCTCAAAACATGCAATGTATGCAAATGCTCTGGACTTCTGGTCATGCATGTCAAGCATGAAGGTTTTGCCTCAAATATTGGAATCTGGTGTATGCGACACATGTTTTTAAGGAGAGAAGGAAGATGCTTGCTCCAGTAGACTACAGACATTTGAGATGAGGGAGATACTTCCTTGAGCTCTTGTAAAAGCCATGTTTGTGGCCATGTAACCTGCAAATGGGGTTTAGAATGTAGCTTCTGCTTTTTCATCCATGGGCGAGGTTCAATTTGGGCTCTTATATCTTTTTAGGACTATTTCCTTGACAGCTATCCTTTTTTTTTTTAACTCTTCCCCTTCAATAGGGATATTGCTCTGTTTTTTCTTTATTACAGACTCTTGCCCAGCTATTTCTTCATTTGATAAGAATCTGGTTCTTAGTTGATAGAATTGGGAGCGGGTGTGGGTGCGGGGAAGTCGATATTTTAGAAACATTTTTAGTATGGAAGTGCTTTTGCAGGTTCGATATTCGAAAAAGATTCTAAAGTAGGTGCATTACCTTTGGTAGAAGATTCCATCTACTAAGATCTGGTTTACAAACATTGGTATCTGTGGGCCACTGAATGCCATTCTGGGCCTCTCTTATTCTAATTGTGAGATTATCAAGTTGAAATGATACATCTGTTGGCTACTAAGTTGTGCCTTCTTGCTTGTGTACTACAAACTGCTGGTAGGACACATGATTATATGCAGAAATTTCTGCTTATTTGAAATATGATCAGATTTTGGTGTCCTCTCTTGGTTGATAATCAATAAGTTCACAGACCAATTGCTAGCTTGACTTCAAGATCATCTTGGACAATGAAATACTTGATTCAACTTTATTTCCAACATAGTTATATGCATGTGTTTTCCATCAGTTTATGAAATTGAACTTCCGCCTGTCTCAATTTGACAACCTTGTGCAGTCATTAGACGCGACATAATCAAGCTCTCTTTCATGCTATGTGTTCTATCTGAGCATTATGCAACTCTTCAGATAATGCATTCTCTATATAGAAGTTCACGTAAGGCTCAATGGATTTACTCGTGTCCTTGTTTTGACTTTGTCCAAGTTCTGATTGGAGTGAAGAATTAACAATGGCACACACGTACACTGGCGTGCACGCACACACAGAGAGAAGGAGAGAGATCCTTAACTTTTAATGTTCTTTGTCATCTCTACTCGTCATATTGTGATTGGCTTGAATCTATTGTTATGTTGCGTTTGATTGCTAAATTATGTATTTTATGCTGATCCTGTTGTTTTAGCCTATCTGTCAGGATTATCTCTAGTGCTAGCATTGAAGATTCTGGGCATTGTATAAATAATGATTTCAGTAATAATTCCAAGTTAATACGCAGGATGAGTGATTGCAGCAGTGCATACTGCATGAGTTTATATTTGTTGTTTGTTCAAGTTTGGCATTTGGAATGCTGACTCATCTACCATTCTGCAGTGACATTTCCATTAGATCTTGTGAGGAGGCGGATGCAATTGGAAGGGGCAGCTGGAAGGGCTCGTGTCTACAACTCGGGCCTTTTTGGGGCATTCAGGCACATAGTTCACACTGAAGGCTTTCGCGGCTTGTACAGAGGCATCTTGCCCGAGTACTACAAAGTTGTCCCTGGTGTTGGCATTGTTTTCATGACTTATGAGACAGTTAAGTCATTCCTGTCTGGCACATCTGATGATGACTAGAGCTGGGATCTTTCTAATATTGCAGCATATCTGTGATCTTTGACTTATGCCAATGACACACAGTTTTGAGTTCTTATTGGAGATGATGAGTCATAAGAGTATGTAGTAAACCCTGATGAAACACATGGTGGTAAGTTTTGCAATTACCGCCATTGAAAAGCTTTCATGCCCTGTATACATATGTTATTATTTCAAGTGTATGGTCAAGGCATATAACTCTATACAACTTTCATTTTACTGTTGCTATCATTTTCTTATCAACATGTATTTCCCAAATTTTCTTATCATTTTACTGTTCTTGTTTCAAGCATACCTGTTGAGTTGGTGATGGTGTAACTGGGATCGGCTTTATGAAAAAAATGTTGAAAATTCAGGAATTTTGGAAATAATTCTTCTTTTCAAATTTACAATGGAGCATTTAGGAAACTAACACTTGTATCTTGCTAGTTCTAATTTCAGGAAATTAGTAGTGTCAACAACAGAGAGAACATGGTGGAAGATTATGCTTAAGTGCCATCATAGGCATGGAGAAACATTATTTGAAGGATATTCGAGATGCTTTTCTGGTATTGATACTCAAGATGTAGCAAGGTTATCTTTCGTTGCTTGGATGGCTACCTTTAAAGGAATCTAGATCTTTTAAAATACTGTTATAGTTTCAGCTGATGGACGTGACATTTTCATTTTGATCCTCGAAGGACACAGGCAGGATTAAACAAATTCCTCCTGGCAATCAATAGGTAACTGCAAGATGTTCTTGCCATAACAGAAACAGCAACAACCGCCCCACAAATTAGAAACAGCCTGTATGTAGGGGCTATTGTTAAATCATGATTCAAATAGGCAGAGACTGAATTTCCAATTCATGATGGTGTCATTATGAAAATCCTGTTTATTAAGCAATGATATGAAGATGAAAGCTGTTCTGGGAACGGGGACCTGCTTGGAGATCAAGGAGTCGTCATAATGAATGTGCTAGTTGTTCTTGATATTCACACAATTAAATAAAGCTGATTCTTGATGCAAATTGACATACTTAAATTGCTTTATTTGGCTTCACAAGTCACTGTGTTTGTCAGTTATTCTGATTTCATTGTCTGGTTGGGTTGCTGGTTACTTTATGTGTCTGCTGACCGATTTGGTGTGCTGTGTCATAATAGCTGCAGTCAGCCCTTTTAATTTTATGTTTTCTTGTTGAGCATTGAAATAGAAGAAAATAGCAATCACACGATATGTTGAAACAAAATCCTGTTGTGTCATGTAGCTTTCAGAATATATGAATGCTATAAAACTTGTATTTGAAGTCATGAAATTATGATGACTTGTGCAAGATAGTCTTGTATAGATGTATTGCTATCTGTTCTATGATTTGAGAACCATGGGCTAGTCATACGCTATTCTTGATATTTACTGGAGTGATTTCTACAAGTCATCCGCATGTTTATGCAATCTAAGTTTTAAGCTTCCATCAACACTCTCAACGGGGCTGGCAGGATCTTGTACGAAAAAAAAAAAGGGACCAGCAGGATCAAAGTGATTATTTTTTGCCTGTGATTTGTGGCCGACTAGGCTGGTTGGTGCATGTAATGACTGTTAGCTGAGGTTATTAGAGTTGCTATTCATTTGTCCTGCATTAATGATCAGCAGTTTCTAGTGTTGCTGCTTGCTGCAGTTGCCAGAGCTGCCATCATTTGAAAGGAGTATAATCTATGAAGTGGAAGGGCTTAAAAAAGCACCCTGGCAGCTTGATTATGTTCTCTGCAAGATGCTCCATTCTTTTTGTTCCTATGAATCAGTAAATCGGTTCGATGATGCATCATTTTGTTTTCCATCAAAAAGAAGAATCATTTTGTGGAGTGGCAAAAAAAAAAAGGAAAAAGAAAACTAGAAATCATCAGACTGATTTATATTGAACTCCTCTGAATGATTTTTTTTAGCATTGGCTGCAGAATTGGTGTAACCAGACCTTGGAATTGGAAGAGCAATGTGGCCTTAAAAGGAAGCGGACTGGTGCAATGCCGCTACAATTTGAATTGAACCTTCAGCTGCAGGCCTTGTATGCTCCAACCTCCATGGTGGATGAACCAAGGAACAGTTTACTCTCATCTAAAAGGCTTGCCATCTATCGATTCTGCCAGAAGCAGTACTTTTAGCTGCTGAAAATCTCTAAAAAGAAATGAATGTCCTGACAACCAGGTTACAGGGAATGAGTGCTGGGACATCTACTGGTTTCGGTAATTGAGAAATGATAGTGTTGCTGCTAGAAATCTCCACAGAAACAAACGACATGATGGGCTGATACAGCGGGAAATGATAGCTCCAATGGAAATTATGACGGCAAGTGCTGTAAGTTGTCCAACCTGTTTATGACGGCAAGTGCTTTTGCAATTTGAAGTCCCAGCCAATTCAGACCTACCACTCCATTTTCCAGTGGCATGATCCAACTCCTGGCTGTCGGCTTTGGATAAATGGAAGAAATAGCAAATTCTAAGGAAATTTCCTATATTAACAATGCCAATGATATAAGGCAGATGAATAAACACACCACCAAGTTCGGAAACACAGCTAATGCTTATCCAGCTGCAATAATGTTCTCAATTGCCCTCTAAAGTAAATGCGGCCCATGCCAAACCTTGTTCCTTTGATGCTCCACAACTTTCCTCTGAAATCTTGCAAAACCACCTCATGAAATGAGCTTTTATTTCAGCGTGCGATGGAACTGCGTAGCCTGGATGTATATTGAGTTTTTTAGAGCGAGAGAGATCCCATCAGCTTCCAAATATCAGGATTCATTTTTTTTTTTTTTGGCACAATGGAGGTTGACCCTCTGATTTCTTGAGATTTCGAGAGATTGACCCTCTGGCTTGACATCAAGCAGCATCACATAACTATTTTCTTCAGCAATATGGCATTCTCTTGTATAGCATGGGCCGCCAAAATACAATTGTCAGCCAACAAAACGTGCGGGATGGGTGGGACTATTTGGTTCGGCTAGTAAGCAATCAATGCATGGTTGGAGACTGCAGTTTCAACATGTATGCATCAACACAAATAATAAAAAGATAAGAAGAAAAAGGGTGATGATGCTGTAAACCGATGGACGCTAAGAAATCTATGGGGATCCATTGTCCAGTCACGCAAACGAGAGGCTTTATGACGCAATCATGTACCCAATCAATCCATTTGTCCCAGAAACCCATCTATCTCCGAACTCGATTATAGGCCTTTTTCCATATCTAGTTTAATAGCCATGAGACTGCAATAGGTGGAAGCCTAGAGAAGGTTGCACATGCTCTCTTATAGAATAAGAATATTATCTGAAATGCTTCTGCTCCTTGTAAAGTCAATTGAAAATCTTCTCAATCATCTTTAAAACATGTCTACATTGCCATTCATGGCACCCATATCTCAAGAATAGATGAGAGATGAGTGAGAGGGAGTGATGATATGTTTGATGTATCCTATATATTAGATTGTTTTCTATGATTCCCCAATTAAAAGTAAAAATCATGTGTGCAGGCAAGGGATGGCCATACATAGCAATCTAAACACTCCATCGTCTTGAAGCTCCTCGTTCGACAAACTAGAAATACTTTTTGTATTTGAAAGCTTGTTATATAATCAATGTGATCAAGGATCTTCTACAAGAAGTTCGATATTGATGCCTTCGATGATGTGAAGGTGCCATGTATATGTCTCTTCTTCCTAGTTGTCTTAAGCAAATCACATGATCTTTTCAATGAGGTACATAGAAATTAAAATAAGAACAAGAACTAAAAGGATGGTTAGAAGAAAATTTTCCATGCTTCTAGAATAACTTTGATCAAAGCGAAGTTGCACCATTTGGATACATATAGAAAGCTAGTTCCAAAAATTTATATAGCTAGGTTTTATTTTAAAGAATCTCTAAGCTTAAGTATGCTATTTATTGACAATATAATAATTCATATGTAATTTAAGATAATTCTAAGCTGAACCATGACATTATTCAGAACTTGGTTGAGTGCGAAAAAAGTTATGTCCAGTCTCATTATTAATAATAACTGCAAGCTTTTTACAATGATACATAATATAACCGGATTTTCCGTGCATTTATCATGCACTCGACTGCCCGGTAGACTATTGATATGGCAGCGTGAATTTTGGGGTGCTATTCTTGGAAGATCACCCTTAATTATATTTGTTTTTTTTTAAATAACTTAAATAAATCTTCTTTATTATTTATTTATTTTTGATTTTTGATTTGTGACCAGTGTGCGATTTCTAGCCTTGGCTGCACGGATTGCGTCTATGAAAGGCAGGGTCGAGACCCGACAGCTCAGGTTCACCCACGATTGATCGGATTAAACTTCGAAACACCGTCGCGTCTTTTTTTTTTTTTTTTTTTGCTTGAAAAAAAAGGGGTAGGGGGAGGAAGGAACAAGCCCACCCCCGCGTAGCAGTCCCCACTGGGCCCCCGCCCCGCCAGGAGAATGTTCGATGCGGGCAGAAATGGCCGTGTGTTGGGCACCCCGACCGGTTTTACTCATACCCTCCCCACCTGTGGGCCCGGCTCAGCTACTCCTCTGAGCTCTAGCTCGAGTCCCACGTGTGAGTACGTCACACCCGGCACCACCCCGGCTACTAGCGGTTCAAGAGCGGTCCTACACCACAAGTCTAAGCAGTGGCCAAAGTAGTGAGCTCCGGTCCACAATTTAATCGTCATCGCAGCGATTCGAACTTGGGACCTTGTGGTTAGAATTGCTGCCCAGTACCACTAGGCTACCACCTTGGTGGCTCACCGTCGCGTCTTTGCCAGCCACGAGGATCCAACTTCCAACGCGACGTTTCCAAAGAACAGATCTCGTCGAGGAATAGCATCGAGCCAATTTCCACGTCAGGAAAGAACGCATACGAGTATCATCGGCGACTCCGCAGCATTGGGGTTGCAGACCCGCTTTCCTACATTACGCATTCCTCCTCCTCCTCTCTCTTATATTATTTTCTTATTTTATTTATCAGCGAGACGAGTTGAAGATTGAAGCGAAGGTTGTTGTGGTGGTGGTGGTTGTTTTTTTCTTTTTTTGTTTCCAACAAAAGAAGAAAGAGGGTTGTTTGTTTTTAGGGTTTGGGCAGGCGGATGGATCCGGTGTTGCTCGACGACATCATAAACCGCCTGGTGGAGGTGCGGTCGGCGAGGCCGGGCAGGCAGGTCCAGCTATCCGAGCCGGAGATCCGGCAGCTCTGCGTTGTCTCGCGGGATATCTTTCTTGGCCAGCCTAATCTATTAGAGCTCGAAGCTCCCATCAAGATCTGCGGTCAGCTCTCTCTCTCTCTCTCTCTCTCTCGGATCTGTAGAGATCCTTGCCTCGTTCTGTTTCTTGTTTAATCAGTTCAAAAGGTTTGTCTAGGATCCTTGTCCCAGGTTAGAGATTTGCTTTGGTGGTTTGGGAGAATCTTGGCATAAATACGGGAAGAAAGTTGAGTTCTTTCCCGGGGAAAATGATATTGCGAGTTCAGATGAAATCTAGGGTTTGCTTTCGAGAAAGATGGGTAGAATTTTTGATAAAGATTTGATATTGGAATATGCAATTGTGCACATTGCTACGCTTTTAGGGTTTTGCTGTCACACTGTGTGATCCCTTTTTCCCTCACGGATGTCTATGATCTTTTGCCATTTAATGGTTCAACTGTTTACAGTTGCTTTTTCACCAATTGGAAATTGTGAGGAAACTGCCATCATTATTTTTATTTTTTTCGCATATCTGTATTAGAGGCATAATTCCTGCTGGCTGCGTATTCTCCAGCTTGCAAGGCTGTCAAGAAAAATAACTCTGAAACTCGTGTATCTTCCTAGTGATGCAATCAACCTGCGAAAGTTCAACTCTTTCAATTTGATACAGTCAACAATGGAGACAACCTACATGCTATATTATATCTATTGCGTTGCCCTAAACTAAAGAATAAAGCACTAGCAATAAGATTCGGGGGACAGGTAACCGGGAAAAGTGAAAAGATTTGAGATAGGATTGCAAAAGGAAATCAACTGTAGCAGAATTGAGACAGGATTTGAGATTTGAGATAGGATTGCTTTGATGCCTACACTTTAGTTGGTTTGGGAGCCTCCAAAAATCCAAGAAGATGAATGCTAGTTGTGTGTATCAAATGGCAGCAGTGATCCCACAATGACCTGCACTCTGTAGCCTGAGCACTTCAGATAAGGTTCTATGATGTTACCTGCGTTTATGCATGTAAAATCACATAAATTGATGTAATTGGACCCTTTGTTCTTACATTATATCATGTATAATATTGTTTTAGGATGTGCGATATTTCATAATGTTGTAGAAATTGTATACATTTAACAAAGCATATGATGTGATTGCTGTTATCAGTAGATGTTGTCATGTACTGTTTTAGTTGGTTTCCTGACCAAAATAAAAAGTAATGACTTTGGATTATTACTGTTATGGCTTATTGAATCTTGTCAATTTCGTCAAGTTCAAACCTTCTTCATGAAGTAGTCCAAGCTTTCGTTCTTTATTAAGTTTAGAATGCTTTTTAGGGCAGGACCGTTACTCTTCTTTTTCACATTCCTCTTATGACTGCACTGAATTTGTTCAACTGCAACTATGCACGAATATTTTCAGTATGGTTAACCAAGGATATTACTGGATACTGGACATACAATTTGGTTACATCGTTCATGAGATACTTAGCAATAACTGGTCGTGTTTCATAGTTCATTAAGGCCCTGTTTGTTCCAGAATAAACATGAATAAAACTGAACTTTGTTCAGTTTTCCAGCTTTATTTAGGTTTATTCAGCCAAAGAACTTCTTTGGCTCTGGAATATAAACCCAGTAATGAGGGTCATTTTTGGGAAATTCAAAAAATAACTGAAAAGCTCATTTTTGAATTTTGATTCTTGTTCGGCCTTAACCTGGTTAAAACTATTCGAGGGAGAGGGCCCTAAAATAGCTCTACTTGATTAACAAGGAATAAGTGCCTACTCCAATAAAGTTATTAATATATGCTGGTTAAAATTGTTTGGGACCAGCAACAACCTAATTATTTACAATAATCAATTATTGAACCAGCCGCCACACACCTTTATATGTCTCTATGTTATGAGATATTATCATACAATTCCTTTCTCAAATCTTGTGATTATTATCCTAGAAATATTTTTCCTATTTTTTTGGTCAAAAAAATGTTTTTCCTATTGATAATTCCCTTATTATATATCTTTCAGGTGACATTCACGGCCAATACAGTGACCTTCTAAGACTTTTTGAATATGGAGGTTTTCCACCTGAGGCTAATTATTTGTTCTTAGGTGATTATGTGGATCGGGGAAAACAAAGCTTGGAAACTATATGTCTTCTTCTTGCGTACAAAATTAAGTACCCAGAGAACTTTTTTCTTCTAAGAGGAAATCATGAATGTGCCTCAATAAACAGGATATATGGATTTTATGACGAATGTAAGCGTCGATTTAATGTGAGACTGTGGAAGGTCTTTACTGATTGCTTTAACTGCCTCCCTGTAGCTGCCCTAATTGATGATAAAATACTATGCATGCATGGTGGTCTTTCTCCCGATCTTTCAAACTCAGATCAGATTAAAAACTTAACTCGGCCAACTGATGTCCCAGACTCTGGTTTACTATGTGACTTACTTTGGTCAGATCCTGGAAGGGATGTTCAAGGTTGGGGAATGAATGACAGAGGGGTTTCATACACTTTTGGTGCTGATAAGGTTTCAGAATTCTTACTAAAGCATGATCTGGATCTTGTCTGTCGGGCCCACCAGGTTATAAATTAATCTGTATTCTGTTTCTTGTAGAGTTTGCTTCTATTTGTGTACTGAGTAATTTCCATACTTGCAGGTTGTTGAGGATGGCTATGAATTCTTTGCTGACAGACAACTTGTCACTATATTTTCAGCCCCAAATTACTGTGGCGAATTTGATAATGCAGGTGCAATGATGAGTGTTGATGAAACTCTAATGTGCTCTTTTCAAATTCTCAAGCCTGCAGAGAAGAAACCAAAATTCATCATGTCAACAAAAATATGATAATAATGAAGCCTGTTTTTTCTATCATCATCAAGGTTAGTTGTATAAGATCATACCTGCTGTTTTATACGCTTCTCTGTCAGTAGTTGACTTTAGATGATTGTGAATGAGTATCCCTCCACAATGGTTCACAAGAAGTTTCTACATCATGCCTTAATTATGGGTGCTTGCTTCACAAACAGACAAACAGACAAACACACAACACTACACACGCACACAAACAATATCAATCATATTCTTGAGTTCAAGTGTGTCAACTTTGGACAAATTGATGTTGGTAGCAGCTTGTCTTAGTATTGCTGGATAAGAAAAATACATTACTCTTTTGTAACTTAACAAGGGTTGAGAAATTGGAACATGCATTTGCTGTTTGCTATTATATTTCTAGCGTGTGGAAGGAATTCTCAAGATTCTGAGAGAGATATTTTGGAAAGAAGCAACAAGAAGTTAATACTGTTGATTCTTTCTGTTTTATTTTGTTTCATGAGAAGTGATACCCAATGAAGAGATTTTATGAGGGCTAGAACTCTCTCCCCTGCCCCCCCCCCCCCCCCCCCCCCCCCCCCCCTTCTCCCTCTCCTCCTCATGCAACTACTAAAAGTTTTGAGGTTAAAACACACCATGGAATAACAGAAGTGTACTGGGAAAATAGGTTTTGTTTTTACTTCTTCATCTTTAGCTGTTCTTGATCTTCACCTAGTCTGTTTCCCTCAGATCTCCAATTGACTTGAGATAAAATCTCATGACATACCTTAATTCAGAGTTCAGATCCTTTTGTGCGTTTACGTGACTTGACCATTCAACAAACCCTTTTTTCTCTAAACTCGTAAGATCCAAAGGCCTAATAATTACCCTCATTAACATAAGTTTCAGATATTTCTGTTAAAATTTGTTTATATTACATATTTGTATAGAATATTGTCATGTGATCATGTATTAATTCAGTCAAGAGGATGAAGATACAAGACAAGCACCTGGATCATATAAAAAGATAAAGGGCAGGACCAAATGCATTTCAGCATAATTGATGGTCACCGTACTGCAACTAAATGTTCAACATCAAATTCTGGAAGGAAGTGCTCAAAACTTGCTGTTTTTTGACATCAAGCATATATACATCCATGTGTATATGTGTATGTACACATACATTTATACATATGTACATACATGGAGATATCTATGGATGCATATGCATATGCATATGTATATGTATGGGGTGGAGTATAATTCTCTAGAGATCATGATGATCAACATGTGGATCTTTTATTTAGGTGTCCTATTATTGATTTTAGATGTGAGAGGAGCCGATACCCTCTCCTCTCAAGAGGATCATAGTCCACCCCTATTCTTACACATACACATATATGTATGTATCTTAGGGGATGGACTACGATCCTTACGAGAGGAGAGGGTATCGGCTCCTCTCACATCTAAAATCAATAATAGGACACCTAAATAAAAGATCCACATGTTGATCATCATGATCTATACTACCACCACAAACCATGTGTTTTGGCGATCTCTAACGTACGAATCAAATGGGTGAAAAAAAATCTAAAGTTAAATAATACAAGGGCATATTATTGTTATGGTCTAAGTATCAAAATCTATTAATTTTCACTCTATATATGTTTTGAAATACCCAGGTCATAATTAATAAGGTGGATATTCAATTTAAATGCTTTATCATGTATTTTAGTATATTAGTACAATATAAATTGTCAATTTTTGTATTCATTTGATGCATAAATTAGAGATCATCAAAATGTGGGATTATTGGTTTCTAGGCATTTTTAGTGGTATAGATCATGATCAATGGTGAGGAATCTTCAATTTGGATTCTCCATTATTGATTTTGGAATTAATATGAATAGATTCCTTGTTCTCTTGAGAGGAATGTTGTCCATTATTAAACCTAGTTGTTTATAGGTTCTACTCGGTTATAATTCAAGCAACATTGTGGACATCATATAATAATTTGTTTGACACTAATCTGTAGGCATGTTCTAAATCAACCCCGCAATCTTTTTCTATTCTTTCTTTTATAGATTGTTCATCTCCACAATCTTCTCAGAATCCATTTGATGCAATGCAGTCTAGTCAGTTTCTTAAATAACTCGATAAGTATCCATGGTAGTGTTTAATAAATAAGTGTAACATGTGGCATCTTTTGTATCTTGCACCTCTATTTTGAACTTTTTATTTTTTATTTGTTTATGAAAGCATGGAAATAAATTCCTGATTCAGGATATGTTAGAAACTAGGGATTGTAAAGAATATGGAAAAAAGATAACTGATATAGAGAAAATGTCAATAAACAGGACAAATTCAAAAAAGTTAAAATAAGTTTGAGGTATACATTAAAAGAACTTCTATTATTAGTACAAATTGTTTGAAATTCATAAAAACATGATTTGTCATCAAATATACATAAATTTGAACCAAAAATGCTTTTAAAGAAAAGTGAAAATAATTGGATTGTGTCTTGGTAAGTTAGAGATTTTTTTATTTACTTGGTATGGAAATAGTGGATGCATATGGAACATATTCAACTTGTCTTAATGATGACGGATATTAATTTTTGAACTGATCATTTCACATGGATTTCACACCCGCTTCCAACTTCGAAGATGAGGTCTGCAACATAAAAATCTGAACAATGACTATGATCTACGAGGTTTGAGATGTGTATAAACCAAAGTGAATATTTTGGAGACCAGTTGCCTATGTGTTTGTGTCAAGATTGCACAATCATTTCAAGCATAGCTTCCTAAGTCAGAAGTCTGTTAGTAACAAATGTAGAAAGAAAATTTTAGTGGCATCTTTTGATGTGGATCTGCATGAGAAGGGAAATTAATCTGGTCTTCAGTATTAACAAATGTTTGAACAGAACCTACCAAGCTATAGGTTTATTGTTTCAATTTTTTTTTGTAATTTGTGATACCAGAGTAGGGGTGAAAGTGGATCGAATAATATCTGTCTGGATCTATTTTTCGTATTCAAAGCTATCTAGATGTGGATAGAAATTTGAGCATCCGACTAATATCCGTATTCGTATCCATATCCGTAAAAAAAAAAGGATATGGATATGGATAGATAACTATCGGATTCGTATTCGAATATCCGATTCTATTTGTAACTCTATTTAATTTTATATGACACTCATGAATTTTTTAAAAAAATAAATGACCACATTGACTTGCTATTAACTTGATTTATTATCCACTAGTAATATCTTTGATTCTGTGACCATAAAGTTTGATTATCCGATTTATATTCGTATTTATATCCATATTTTTAGTATCCGTTTTGTATCCGTATTTATTTAAATTAAATATGGGTATGAATTTTTGCATTTGATTAACGTTTGTATCTGTATCTATATTCGTCAAACAAAACAAATATAGATATGGATATGCTAGTATCCAATTAGATTTGTATTCGATCGGATTTCAGTCCTATACTAGAGTTAAGAGACCAGAAAAATACAAGATCAATGGAGAGAGTTATATGTAAGAAATGTTATGATTTTAGGACTAGATCAGAAAATAGTGAATAAGACATCTCAGATGCGCTAATATTTGTATATTCCAGTAATGGAGAAATTCTCAAAATACAATATAACCTGATACTTCAATGATTCTAGACTTGTTGAATGTGGATAGTTATTGACATAAATGCCTGCAACTATTGGTGCATTTTGGATGGAATTCTATTGGTTCTGTTCCAAATCATGGTTTCATAGAAAACTGATATATAGCCTGGTCCAATAGCTGTCGAAATGAGATGTATTTATAAACAAATTATTTTATTTAGGATGAAGAGATAAACAGTAAGAGAAGTTTAACTGGTGCATGATGTTATCAGGAATGGTGGATTTAATTTAATGCGCTTTAATTTTGAATTTAAGCTGTCAAGGTAATAGAATCATGCAGTTATAATAACTTGTTATTAAGGCTTGTGATATTTGTCTTCATAGACTACCAAAAGTAAGTAGGTGATTATTATTTTGTACATTGACACTTGTCTTCATATTGTTTTGCTGCCGGAATGAAGTACTCTGCTTTTGTTTTTTGCTTTTTATTTACAATACTTTTTTCCTTTCCAGTTGCAGAATCAATTTTGTATTCTGGAAGCATCTAGTTTGTTCATTTTCATGGAGGCTGTAAACCTGTTTCAGGCTACTTGCAGTGATGGATACAAGGAAAATGAGGCTGCAGAACTTCTTAACCTACAGAAACGGACTTGGAGTCATAAATGCTATTAGTGAAGCTGAAATAATGTGACATGGCCGTCAATCATTCACTATGTTGAAGCAACTATTGTTCTTAGATAGCAAGTGCCAAATTTGTTTTCTTTTCTCTGTTTGTAAAATTATGTTGCAAGGACACATAAATTGATGCTGAAAGGATAAAGTATCCTACTATTCTCTTTAACATCCTCAATCAGCAACTCTGATCATTTTGCCCCTTGGGCAACCCAAAGACATAAAAAGATTCTGATAACTCCATGCTGTTCATGTATTGCTTATTGGAAAATTTGCAATGCATGAAACGGACTCTTTCATTCTCTGGAAGCAGTCAGAATACTATCTCCAATACCAATTTCGGATACCATTTTTAAGCCATGGATTTGCTTTAGGTGATTTCTGTCATGTCTGTCTGTCATTTTGATGCCTGTAACTTCTTTTGAGCAAGCCAGTCCGGGTAAGCTGTTCAAGTCAATTATCTGGGATTTTTGCTCTGATCTGCTAGTACATTGGAGGCTTGAGTTTGTACTGTAGTTCATCCGCAATTGAGAGGGTGCGCTCTCTCAAGGATCCAGATATTCTGACACGCATCTTCAAGGCAACATGCAGCACCTATCTTGAATTCCGTTCTGTTTGCTAGATTTTCTTCTTCTCTAGCTCCTCCTGCTGCTGGGTCACATTAGCCGACACAGGCCACAAAAACCAGTCTAGAGAGCAACCACCTGCGCTCTTTTGTGTCATCAGTCCTCACTCAAATGGGCCGCAGCAGCAAGTTGCAGCACTTCCATCCGATCCGAGCACAAACCATACCGCTGAACCAAAGATAAAGGGTACCATCAGGGGTTTGATTGGGTGAGCATGGGATAACAAGTAGGGATTAACCCTTCTGCTCTTGAACATAAGAAAAATGTCAGTGGGGGCCACCCTTTACTTCGAGATATTCGGGCTACGATGAGAGAGGAAATAGCCTTCCAGGCTAAACATGTATTCAGAGATGTAAACGGGACTGTTGAGTGGGTGACGTCTTACGTGGCCAATCACTTCGGAGGTATCTTGTAGGTTGGAAAGGGGAGCTGTTTCAGGTCCTTTTATTTTCTAACTTTATTGGATGTATCCGTACCAAATATATATGAATCATCCGTTTTAGCAAAAGAAAAAAAAAAAGAGAAAGAAACATAAGAAAATCATCCAACACAAGATGAACATAGGTATTCTTTCAATTTTATGTTGGAAACCGCTTGCAGGCTAAGTAAAGCAGTACAAATCCATCAGAATAAATGATGATGGTGAGCTTAGGATAAATGATGATGTTGGCTTCTATTGTCAGCTCGGGACTTACAATTACACCTCCAAATTGGCTCGACAGCACCTACTCCCCCCCACCCCTACCCCTAAAGTATCTCGGCATGCAAGCCTCTTCACACCAAAAAGTCCTCCAAAGCGGATTGGCAGTTCCATCCAAAAAATTGAATCAAAGCTGGCTTCTTGAAAAAGTAATCTACTCTCATTTAGTGGCAGGCTTACTCTAATCAATTCGGCCCTCTCGGCAATCTCCATCTACAGTACTCGTTTTACAACTTGCCGGCCTGGGTCATCAAGAGAGTAGAAAAATGCGGAAGGGATTTTCTTTGGAAAAAACAAGCTTCCTCTTCTGAAATTGCATCCAGAATTAACCAGAAAATGGTCTGCTTGGAAAAGGAAGGAGGAGGCGCAGGAGAGAAGGTTCTTAATTACATGAATTGGTCACTTCTGACTAAATGGGGATGGAGATATCTTAAAAACAACCCGGGTCCTTAGCAGAAAGTAAATTCATCGGAACGACTATAAGAAAATTAAGTTGTCTCTATATATGTTGGAAGCCAAAAAGGAGGTGCTCAAATCTCTGGCCTGATGTGATTAACTTACTACAACCATTTTGGAATAGAACCCATTATGAAGGTGGAAATGGCCTTGGCATACCATTTTGGAAAGATTGTTGGCTTTGTGAAATTCCATTGAAGTCATTATTCCCCACCTTATTCAGTTTGAGCAGGCAAAGAAATCTGGTTTGGTTGCTCCTTTTTTCACGCCCACCACTAATTCATGGAAGCTACACAGCCCTTCCTCGGCCTTATGAAGATCTCATGAAGAAATAAAGCTACTAGCCCTTGCTGTCTAGCTATTACTTGCATATCTTTTCTATCTCAACAAAAAAAGGTTTTCTTGAAGCATGAACTTGAAAGGCAGCATCGATGTTTTTGTCTTCAAGAACCCGCATCCCCGTATGTGGTGCTGAAAAAATTTACACAGACTTCGAAAATATTGTCGGGAAAATGTATCAGCCCTTACTGTATAAATGCACCCTTAAATTTGACCGATGGTTCATTTCTTATAATAAAGAATGAAGGGGTGGACATAGGCTCGATCTAAAGTTACTCAAACGTTGTGATGTATTCTTCCTGCTCCCTTTGAAGTCGTACTACGAGACACCTGAGTTCCTTTTTGGAGTGATTTTAATCTGAAGTTACTCATAAACGTTGCGTTGTATTCTTTCTGATGGTTCATATTTTTGAAAAACGTCAAGCATTTGGTCAATCCATCCATTCACTTTATTTCACATATATGGGTGATGGGTGATAGCACGCGTGCTGCTTTCAGATGCATTAAAGCCCATTATTTGTAGCCTTTTGAAGAAAAAGTATAGGAAGGACCTAGCTGGCACAATCAGGGAAACAGATCCACCAGCAAATGGAGTTTCGTAAGTAATCATTTTTCCCTTATTAAGGAAGAGGATTTCCACTGGCTTACACGAAAGTACCTATGGATGCAAATATGTATTTGCATACGTATCATGTTGATGGGGTATCAACGTGGAATGTGTCGATCATGACTGACACTGGTATATATATCTATGTACTTGCATATAATAATTGATGGATGTGTATATGTATGTATATGTTAAGCTGAATCAAAAGCCTTAATCTGTGGGGTCCAAGCCCAGCCCAACTTCGAGGTGGACGTAGATGCTTCAGGCAGGTCCTGCCCTCTTTCCAATCGCACCGTTTCAACGACTTTGGTGTAGTCCTGTCGTCCAGATCAAGCCCATAATTTCCACGAACTCCGATGGAGGTGCATATCGTACGATTTCGTATATATATCGTGTATATATACCATCGGATGCGAACACGATGCAGTGCATAAGGCTCCAGAAATGTTTTAAACACCACGGGCATCTTCCGCCACGATGCAGCCTAGAGCTCCAATCAATGAATAGAGGCTATAAATGGCCGACGCAGAACGAAGCAATTGGACGTATCCTTCCAATGGCAATTCTTATTCCTTTTGCCCTCCTCATCCTTCCGGCCATTTTTGGCCTTCTTCCTCCTCACGCCACGGCGGACCACGTCCTTTACACCGGCGAGGTTCTCATGGCGGGCCAAAACCTCACCAACGGGCAATACCGCTTAGCCATGCAATCCAACTGCGACCTTGTCCTCTACGAAGGCGAGACGCCGACATGGACCGCCAGCACTGCCGGCAAGGGCAACGACTGCTACCTCGGGCTGAAGCACAACGGAGAGCTAGTCGTCCGCCGGAATGTCCACTACACCCTATGGTCCAGCTCAAACAAATCGAAGAAAGGCAAGTATGCCCTCGTGCTCGACGGCCACGGGAAGCTCGGCATCTACGGCCAGAGACGGTGGGCGAGTAGCAACCAGAAGGAGACGGGCGTCCTGGACAGATCGGTGGTCTCGACGGAGTACGTGCTCTACTCCGGCGAGAGACTGGCCCCTCCGAAGAAGCTAAAGTATAAGCATTATGAGCTGGGATTTAAGAAGTGCAACCTGGTCATCAGTGACAGCCGAACAGGGAAGGTGCTGTGGCAGACTAGCACGGAAGCTAACAGTTGCTACGCGCAGCTGGAGGCGGATGGGGAGCTCACCGTCAAACATCGCAATAACCGTCTTTGGAGCAGCAACAAGAAGTCGGAGAACGGGCCTTACGTAGCCGTGCTTCGTTTCGATGGGAGGCTTAACGTTTATGGCCCGTTGATATGGTCCCTTGACAGAAAGGACGACTCGCTCTTGCCGGATGCTTCTTCTTCTTCTTTTCCTCGTACGGGAGATTTCATGGCGCCCAATGAGTGAGCCAGTGTACGTACCCGTTGGCTAAGAGGCAGGTATATTAATAAGATGGGGGAGCGCTCGTGGTTCGAGAGAATTTGCGTGTCGATTACCTGTTTGTGGTTTTCTATCAGTTAATCTTGTCTCGTAAAATAAATTTTATGATCCTTCTTTTTCGACCCGAGATGAACCTTGTAAAGTCAGGAATGCTTGCGATGCATGGCTTCAGCTTTAGAAGATTTTTACCGGTTTTACCGATGTAGCCTGTGTTTTTGGATTGTCATTTTTATTTTAAAAAATTGAAAACAGAAATTTTATTTTTATTTTTTATATATTTCTATCACCACTTCTACCAGGTTGTATTTAGCTTGTCACTTTTTTTTTAAAAAAAACCAGAAATTCTATTTCTAACTTTTCATATTTTTGATAATAAAAAATATGTCTGATTTTTTTTTTAAAAAAAACGATGGCTAATGTTATGGCCAACCGCCAACAAGCAAGAAAAGAAGAGGGGAGGGAGCCAACAATCTAGTCGAAAATGATGAAGAGCATTGTATTAGGCGGAGAGACAATTGAGAGAGAGAGAGGTAGCGGAGAGGAAGGAAGGATATAATGCGGTCGGGCGTGAGGGAGCTAGCGAGGTTTGGCGAGCCGGCACGGTCGAGCATAAGTGACATGACCCAGAGCAAGATTGAATGGTAGAAGAGGGGCTAGGAGAAGAAGTGTGAAAAATAGAATTTTAAGTGGAAGCACAAATTTTATTTTTATTTTTTTCCAAAAATAATAAAAATTATCTAAAAATATATAAGTAGAAACATAGCAACAAAAAAAAAATTTATAACATTTTTCAATTTTTATTTTTAAAAAAGAAAAAAACAAACAAATTCCCAACTACCGTGCAACACGACCAGTGAACTGAAAACTGATTCATAGCATAGTAAGAGGTTAAGAAGAAAAGATGCAGATCACCACCTGGCGCAAGATGAAGCAACATCTGCGTGGCCGTTTTCTTCCGCCTGACTACAAGCAAGCGCTCTACCATCAGTACCAGAACTGCCGACAGGGCCCCCGGACGGTGATCGAATACACTGATGAATTCAACCGCCTCAATGCCCGCAACAACTTGTCAGAAACAGAAAATCAGCAAGTGGCAAGGTACATCGGTGGGTTGAAGCCGGCCATCCGAGATCAGGTGGATTTATATCCGGTGTGGAGTCTGACGGAAGCTACAAGTTTGGCTTTAAAACTTGAGGCGCAGGCGACACGAAAGGCACACCAATTTCAGCCCATGAATAGAGCATCGTCCTCGCGCTCCACCATAGCCAAGCAGAAGACTGTTGAAGGGGCGGCCCCCTCGAGTCAACCACCACCGACATCCACGCCGAGAGGAACCGGAAATTTCAGCAAGCAGCAGGCAGCCCCAAAAAGTAGTGGCAACCCCTATGAGAGACCAATGCCTATAAAATGTTACAGATGTCAGGAGGTTGGGCATCGGTCTAACGAGTGTCCGAAGCTGTGGTCAGTCAATGTAGTCGAAGCTGAGGATGAAGAAGAAGTGCCGCATGAGGAGGAGGAGCATGAAGAGGAGCAGACCGACGATGAAGACGTCGAGGTGACGGCACCGGACTGAGAGTTCCGGCCTCCTTTGTAGTTCAGCGAATTTTATTTGCCCCGAGGAATGAAGAGAAATCGCAACGCCACAGCATTTTCAAAACTTGCTGCACTATCAACAAAACTGTGTGCGATTATTGACAGCGGCAGCAGCGAAAACATTGTTTCCTCCGCGTTGGTTCGTGCGATGGGATTGAAGACAGAAAGGCACCCGTCTCCTTATAAGATTGGATGGATTAAGAAAGGAGCTGAAACGAGGGTAGAAAATGTTTGCAGGGTGCCCTTGTCCATCGGGAGGTACTACAAGGATGAAGTGGTATGCGATGTGGTGGATATGGATGCATGTCATGTTCTACTCGGGCGTCCATGGCAGCATGACACAAATGTTACATTCAGGGGCCGAGACAACACATACTTGTTCCGATGGCAGGGTAGGAAAATTCTGTTGGTGCCCATGAAAGAGAAGCCTACCCCCAAAACTTCTCAAGTGGAGGGGAAGTCTTTCCTTGCAGTTTCTGGTGCGCAGTTCATGGCGGAACTCAAGAGGGCTGAAGAGATTATAGTGTTGGTTGTTATGGGGTCGGAGATGCCTATCCTGCAGCAGGTGCCCGAGGAGTTCAAAGAATTGCTGACAGAGTTCAAAGACATCACCCCTGCAGAATTACCGAATGGACTGCCTCCCATGCGAGATATTCAGCATCATATTGATTTGGTGCCTGGTGCAAGTCTTCCCAATCTGCCTCATTACCGCATGAGTCCTAAGGAGAGCAAAATTCTGCAGCAACAAGTTGAAGATTTAATCAAGAAGGGGCTGATTCGGGAGAGCATGAGTCCGTGTGCGGTGCCGGCACTTTTGACGCCAAAGAAGGATGGGAGTTGGCGCATGTGTGTGGACAGCCGTGCGATCAACAGGATAACAGTAAAATACCGGTTTCCCATACCCCGTTTGAATGATATGCTCGACATGTTAGAGGGAGCCAAGGTCTTCTCCAAAATTGACTTACGGAGTGGCTACCATCAGATCCGGATTCATCCTGGTGATGAGTGGAAGACGGCGTTCAAGACGAAGGATGGGTTATATGAGTGGATGGTCATGCCTTTTGGCCTATCCAATGCACCGAGTACCTTCATGAGAATAATGAACCAGGTACTAAAATCATTTATTGGGAAGTTCGTCGTCGTCTACTTTGATGATATTCTGATCTATAGTCGCAATGAAATTGAGCATAAGGAGCACTGGAGAGCAGTTTTGCTTGCTTTACGGGAGAATCAGTTGTTTGTTACTCTTAAGAAGTGTCATTTTGTTACAAAATGCTTGGTGTTCCTGGGATTTGTTGTTGGGGCTGATGGCATACATGTTGATGAAGAGAAGGTAAAGGCAATACGGGAGTGGCCGATTCCTACAAATGTTAGCCAAGTCCGCAGCTTTCATAGGTTAGCGACGTTCTATCGGCGTTTCATTCGGAACTTCAGTACCATCGTCGCTCCCATCACCGAATGCATGAAGAAGGGCCGATTTCAATGGAGGGAGCAGCAACAAGCAAGTTTTGAATTGATAAAAGAAAAGCTAACCTCTGCACCAGTACTAGCATTACCGAGTTTTGAGAAGTTATTTGAAGTGGAGTGTGATGCTTCTGTGGTTGGCATAGGGGCTGTTTTGACTCAAGAAGGGCGGCCCGTGGAGTACTTCAGTGAAAAACTTAGTGAAGCACGGCAAAAGTGGACAACCTACGAGCTAGAGTTCTATGCCATCATCCGTGCATTGAAGCATTGGGAGCATTACCTTATTCAAAAAGAATTTGTTCTATACAGCGACCATCAAGCCTTGAAGTACATCAATAATCAGAACAATTTGAACCGAATGCATGTTCGATGGGTAAGCTTCTTGCAGAAATTTTCCTTTGTGTTGAAGCATTGGTCCGGGCAGCAGAATCGGGTGGCAGATGCTTTGAGTCGACGCAATGCTTTATTGACTACCATGCAGGCAGAGGTCGTGGGGTTTGAATATTTGAAAGAGTTGTATGCAGAGGATGAGGATTTCAAAGATGTATGGGCAAAGTGTACAAGTCATCAAGCAACTGGAGACTTCAACATTCAGGATGGCTATCTATTTCGAGGCAATTCCTTATGTATACCCAGATCCTCACTGCGAGAGAAGCTGATTAGAGACCTTCATAGTGGCGGTCTTTGTGGACATATGGGTCGGGACAAGACCATTGCCAGTCTCACGGAAAGGTATCATTGGCCGCAGCTGAGAAGAGATGTTGGAAAATTTATTCAAAGGTGCTATACTTGCCAAACAGCTAAGGGGCAGTCGCAAAACACTGGACTATATATGCCTCTACCTGTGCCAAATGCTATTTGGGAGGATCTATCGATGGATTTTGTGTTGGGACTTCCCCGAACACAAAGAGGAGCAGACTCAGTCTTCGTGATGGTAGATAGGTTCTCCAAGATGGCGCATTTCATCCCTTGCAAGAAGACATCAGATGTATCCCACATTGCAAGGTTGTTCTTTCGAGAGATTGTTCGATTGCATGGAGTGCCACAATCTATAACATCTGATCGGGATTCTAAATTTTTGAGTCACTTCTGGCTTACTCTATGGAGGATGTTTGACACTTCATTAAATTTCAGTAGCACTGCGCATCCTCAGACTGATGGACAGACGGAAGTGGTTAACAGGACACTGGGTAATTTGATCCGTTGTATTTGTGGGAGTACCCCGAAACATTGGGATTATGCCTTGGCCCAAGCAGAGTTTGCTTACAACAATGCTGTCCATAGTGGAACCGGAAGGTCGCCTTTCTCCATTGTCTATTCAAAGGCACCAAAGCACGCATTGGATCTGGCGCGCCTACCGAAAATTTTGGAAAAGAGTGTGGCAGCAGAATATTTGGCAGAGGAGGTTCAAGCTATACAGTTGGAGGTGAAGAAGCGCCTAGAGGACACAAATGCTAAGTACAAATCAACGACAGATAAGCATCGAAGGCACAAAGAATTTCAAGAAGGCGACATAGTGATGGTTTTCCTGCGCAAAGAAAGATTTCCCGTGGGAACTTACAGCAAATGGAAGCAAAGAAAGTATGGCCCATACAGAATCTTGAAAAAGATCAATAATAATGCTTACGTTGTGGACCTGCCAGATGATATGGAAATTTCAAAGACTTTTAATGTCGCTGATATCTATGAATACCATAACCCGAAAGAGCAGTTATATCCAGATGCGAACTCGAGGACGAGTTGTGTTCAAGTGGAGGGGACTGATGCAAGACCATAATGAAACCCAGCCGTGGAGCCATGATTAGGAGTTCTTTTTTGTTTTAGAATTATGATTTGGTTGAATCAAGTGTGGAGTCTTTGTGTATTGCTTAATTAAGTTTGTTTTGGGTTTGGATTAAGTTGGGATTAGGAGTCTTGTTGGTTTGGGTTTAGCTTTCTTTGAGTCTATTTTGATTAGGATTTGATTAGGGATTTAGGGTGTGTCGTGAGTCATATAAAAGAGGGGAAAGGAGCCGCCGTTCCCTTGCTTCATTGTTATTGCTTTCCTTTCGGTGAATAGAAAAAAAAAAAAAAAACTCTGCAAAGCTCTGTTAAGAGCCCCAAAACCCCTGTTCTTCCTTTGTTTGGGTGATTCAATCCAGCCGTGGAACAGAGGGTCATCTTCTTCTCCACGCTTCCCCGCATCAGCCTCATCCTCCGGCGAGCTTATGCTGCGGTACTCCAACCCGATAGTAAGCTTACCATTTATGACCCGGAAGTCTGGTCCACCTCAGTCTTCAGCAACTGGTGAAAAGTGCCGGCCCTTTTTTTTTTTTTTTTTTTTTTTTTTGCTAAAGTGAGGAGCGTCCCTTGGTTAGGAAAAACTTTTCTCAGGCCAAAACCCTTCGTTGGGAACAACTTTTCTCGGGCCGAACTATGACAACGCTAATCCTGTCGGTATACACATGGCACAACAGAATGCTGTGTAGCCATAGATAACTATTATGAAAAGATGGATGATCACTAAACAAAGCAATCTATAAGGGCATGCTGTATCATACACAGTGCGTAATATTTGATGGCCATTCATCTTTTTATGGCGGCCATATGGGATGCACAACATTCTGCGGTGTACAAGCCACACCACTAATAGAGCATGGATCCTTTGTGGTGTATGTGCAGCATCGTAGAGTGCTGTGCAACCATGGATGGTTACCATTAAGACATAGATGGCTATCAAACAAGGCAGTTTATGAGCGCATGCCGTGTGATACATAATGCACATTGTTTGATGGTTGTCCGTCTTGTAATGGTGGCTATCTTGGAATGCACAATACTCTACGGTGTGTGGTTTGCACCGTAGATGATTCTGGCTGTTGTCATGAAGCATGGATCCTCTACAGTGTGCGTACAATTCTGTAGAGTGTTGGAGAAGGGCGGATACAATCCCAATTGGCAGCGGGACAAAGGGCAATAGGAGATACTACTTCTTAAGGCTTGGCCCCCAAGGCAAGATAGTTGTCAAGAACAATGCCTATCAGTTGTCAAGAACAATGCCTATCGAACTATGTATAGTAGCTCACCCACCTCGGAGGAAGAAGACTACATACTCGTCCTCCAAGCGAAAAAGCAAGCAGTCATCTATGGATCTTTAGTCTAGTGTATTGCTTCCAACCGTGTCAAAAATGGAGAGATAACTTTGTTCATCATAGAGTGAAGTAGAAGCATGTTCGTGTGCTAACCTAGATTTTCTATATGCTAGCAGAGCTAGGTGAAATTTTAATATAACATCAGAGTTAGATGGAAGTTCTACATTATTATATTGCTACAATGTCAGAACGTGTATTTTATTTCGAAGAGTTAGCTCGTCATTTGTAGTATTAAAATATTTACAAGAGAAGGGGAAAATAAAAAAGAAAGAGAGAGCAAGAGAGAAAGAACTTTATGTTTGATTTGTTCCATCATATTTGGTACATTTCAGAGGTTATATATACTAGTATATACACTCTATATAAGAAAAATAATACAGACTGATACAAAATCATGTTAAGAAAAAAAAAAAAAAATTATGGGTTATAACTATGTGATCCCTAAAATCATTTTAATAAGATCATGCTAATAAAAAAAATATTATAGCCTAATATAAGTTGTTATATTCATCAAACCATTTGAAGAAACAGATTCATGGGTTAGCTGTTGGGACATCAACTTTTCAGTTTTCATTAGAAAATATTGTGAACTTAGTATGTGCTATATATGCTAATGAAAACTAAAAAGTTGATGTCCCAACGGCTAACCCATGAATATGTTTCTTCAAATGGTTTGATTAATATGGACTCTCCATGAAATACTCACGTTGTATAATCCTTTAGAAAACCATTTCACACCAAATAACCTTCAATAATTTTTGGAGCGAGAGAAGAACAATTTATACATTTTCGACATGGACATAAAATTTTTCCATTCATATTAGCTTTCTCAAAAACAAATTTAATGAAATTCTAAACTCTATTCAAATATTCGTTGCTAGATCTCGACTTATTTTTCCAACTCTTGTCCATTCTATTAAAATACTGATTGAATTGCAACTTATCAAAATAAAAGATAAACAAAATTAAATATTTAATATTATATTTTCTATAAATTTATAAGAAAAAGGATTTAGCAACTGACATGCACTTTATAAACTTTGATTGCAGTATCTATATTAAATTCTCGACGCATGAGCCATTAAGTTGGTAATTGATGAGAGGACAAGAAATTTCATTCTTATCAACGCATGCCAACCACATAATATAAGTATCTACTATTTAACATAGTTCAACATATTCTGATGCATCCATATCATGCAATAATTATGTTTTTTTACAGGTAACTCTATGTCCCTCCCTTGTTTGTAATAAAGTAGGCCCAAGATATCCTTTGTTGACAAATGAAATGCAAAGGGCCCAAAAAGGTATATCAACCATGACAGAAGGGTACAGTGGTAGTGCTATTAATGTTTGCATGTTTCTTATGGCATTTAGCATCACTTAGTGATTGATCATTAACTTGTGATAGTTGTTGAACATAACCTTAGTGGGAGGCTAATTGAGAGCTAATTGAGAGAGAGAGAGAGGCTTAAGGAACCAGTAAGGCTGTAACAGCTTCTAAAATAATATTTTCTAGAATCTAGTGATCTTGCAAGTGTCAAATTAGTTGATTACACTTGTATAAAACATGGTCCTATTGACCTTGAGCATGGATACAGTTGTATGCTTAACATAACATAGATAAATGTTTTATTTGATTACTAATAGGTATGATTTGTCAAATCATATGCAGGTATGCTATGACTGGCCAGCTAACCCAGAAAAGTGACGCATATAGCTTTGGCATATTTCTTCTGGAGCTTCTGACTAGCAGGAAACCAGTGGATCATACGATGCCTAGAGGACAACAGAGTCTGGTTACTTGGGTAAGCTATTACTACATATATGACTCTTTATTGCTCGCATAACTACAATTATTTTTGTAGATAATATTATGTGATCAAAATAAAAGAAGTCTATGATAGGAGCATTTTGTGGTCCATGACCTACAAACAGGTTGCCATAAAGCGGTTTAAAACATGCTAATGTATATTTTTTTATCAATTCTTTTTTCTGAGGGACTAGGGCAAAACAAGACGACCTTAGTCTCCCAAACAACTGATTCAAAGACTATAACATGCTCCTACCCTTCTCATTTCTAAGGTCTTGAAATGGCAATGCACGAAGCCAAATGGTGGAAGAAATGCCATAAAATTACTCAAGAATGACTTTAGAAAACCGAAAACCAGAGGAAACCCGCTTCTACTTTGACAAAGCTTCCAACATCTAAAGCTATGGACTCATTTTCTAGTAATTCATATGAAATCTTCAAAGAAACAGTAGAGATAATGCTTAAAACTAAACTTTCTCCAAAGTACATGAATCCCGCTCAATCGAAACCCTAGCACCATCCAGATTGATTCAGCATGCGCCAATGCCTCTGACTTTGGAGCCTCTCCCGCCTTAAATCTCCAAGAAACCTCAAAAAAAAAAAAAACGAGCAGAAACCCCAATTGAGCAAAATCTCTCTTCCAAACCCTCTAGCTCAAAACCCACTAGATGAAGGAGAATGGGGAGAGAAGTTTCGAAGAACATTGCAGATTGGCGGTCGCTACGAGCAGAGAGGAGACGGAGAAGGACAAGAAGGATGAAGAGAAGCTTGCGAAGGAGGAGAATGAGGCTGGCGGAGAGTCAGAGGAGTAGAAGGAGACCGGTGGAGAGCTCAGTTCCATGGAATGGAGAAGAAATGGGGTTGATAGTGTGTCGGATAGGGATTTGAAAAATATATAGCTTCCAACAATGCTTATAACCGTCGTTTTGTTATTGGTTTCTGACGACACTTATTCATATCGTCTTATTATTGAATCCAACGACGCTCAACAAAAAACGTTGGTAGAAAACCCACTAATTTTAGGCTTCCAATGATGCTTACAAAAAAGCATCAGAAAAATCTCGACCACTATTTTTGGTGCTTTTAAGCGTTATAATCTATTGACGCTAATAAAAAACGTCAGCAAATTTTGGTACAGTATTCAAATTACGGACGCTTCTTTCTTTCTGGCATCGATTACAGTCACCATTACCCATATTTTCTATAGTGTAGGAATATTTGTGCATGTCATTAAATTTGTGTATTCAAGAATAAATTTGATGGACATTAATTACTCCGAATAATTTGGAGATAATCTGTATTTAATCAAGAAAGAATCATGAATATTTCAAGAATTTTATAATCTGCTGCACGCTGTTACGTACAAGTAATGTGAGCATGCATCTTCCCCCCATTTACAGGATAATATATGTATAATGTCACGGACTTCCCTGAATGCCACCGGCTAATGCATTACAAATGAAACCTAGCTTTGATACCCATAATAGCCCTGTAGATCTTGAAACTAAGCCACGCATGCCGGGCCTGGAAACCCCATCCCCATCATCGTGCTGAGATCGATCACCCACTCCGGAGCAAGAAGACGCTGAGCTCCTGAGCCGGGCTGCCCCCGGGGTTGATGAGGTGGTACGACACCGAGTCCCTTGAGCCCACCACCCGCTCGTAGGTGGCCCTCATGTACATGAGTTCTCCTAGCTCCTCCGGCCCGTCCCCGACCTCGCCGGGAAATAGCGCCCCCGCCCCCGCCGACATCGAGCGCACCATCTCCAGCACCCGCCGATCCTTCTCCGTCGGCCGCCGCCGTACCGCATAGCCTACCTTCCGGCCGTTGCAGTAGGCCTTCCACGTCCGCCTGCCGCTCCGGTGGCACTCGAGGGAGACGCGGAGGAGGCCGGAGCGCATCTCGCGGGCGAGGAGTTGGGTGGGGATGGAGAGCTCGAAGAGGAAGGGCGGGGGGACGGCGGGGTCGTGCTGGACGCAGAAGGCGACGCGGCCGCGGCGATGGCCGAAGATGGTCCCCACGATGACGGACCTCGATGGGGACGACGGCGGTCGCTCGGCGGCGTCGATGAGGCTGTCCTCTTCTTGAGGGGGTTCTTCTTGGCGGTCCTTGAAGAGGTCGGCGAAGGAGGCGCTCAGCCGGTTCTTGATGGTGGCGGACGAGGAGAAGGTGCCGGCGGCGGCGGCGTAGGAGGCCTTGGCCTTCTTGGACTTGGGCTTGGTGGAGGAGGGGGTGGCGAGGCAGGAGCAGAGGGAGCGGCGGAGGTAGTCGATCACCTTCATGATGCTTTCTCTGGAGAGAGAGAGAGAGAGAGAGAGAGAGAGAGGATGGTTATTATTCGTTGGAAGAAAGCAACGGTTAAGATTCAAGAATCGCAGGATGATAAACATTTGGCCTTTTGGCTGCAGCGAGAGGCCGCGGGAAGTGCCACGCCGGTGTCAGCATGTACTTGAATACAGCTGGACTTTGAAAGTGGTGCTCTGCTTAGATTTTTCGGATTCCACGCCTCCGGTTAGGCGGTTACTCATACATTCTCCCGCATCCCTCGAGCCGCGTTGGAAACCGACAAAGCGGATACGCTAACCGGACCTGGGCTGGCAACGTACACGGATATTGGAGCAAAATTTGCAAAGAAGTAGATGGAGATTTCGGGCAAACGCCTAATCTAAATTCCTAGGTTTTTTGGTCTGCCTTTTACTGGACTTGGGCTTAGTCTTCCATGAACTTAGCCCATGTATAGCTGGAGAATGAATGCACGCACAAATGTTAGCAAAGCCTACGTATTTCCATATACAAGATATCAATTAAATAATTTGGTTGAAGGAAAAAGCCATATCAACTGCTAGGTTGGTTCAAGTCGAAGTTGAAGGTCCCTAATCCAAGCCCCAAAGTGTATGGCCTGTATCTATATGCAATAATTAAGAATCCAGCTTTTACTAGCTGGACCCATGTCCCGGTCCACGTGGGTCCAATGCAAGTTTATTCACACAAAATTCTTGAAACAATACATTGTCATTAACTAAAAAGACAGGGCACCCCAATAATTTATTTCATGAGAAAATTAAACAAAATCTTACAAGGAAAGAAATTCTCATCAACGCTTTAATTGGACAAGTGTTTGGTGGGAATCGCCGTACATGAATCGTTGCCTTCTTCACACAATTCCTGCACCGAGACATCCTTGGCAAATTCTAACTTTATATTTTCCCTGTGTTAACCGAGGCGAACGTATGAAAATGGGTGCATCAAACTGCGTTCTCAGGGCCCAAAGCATATGCCCTGGTTTTATTAGGTATGGCATTTTGTCCAATTTACAGCTCGTCGAAGAAAAAGTTAAAACAAGCTTTTTTGGTAAAGCCAGGTTAGAACTGCTCAAGATCATACGGCACTCTCGTTTCCGCTTCCGCTGTGTCGCACGTACATCGTTTTCATGGCATGATTACCTGCCACCACCTAGGTTGCTGTGATCCATTCCTGGCTTCCATCATTAGTCCCCCTGGCCGCTGCAGCCCCGGTGAATGGCTCAAATTATAGTGTCCTCGCATCCCGTCATCATAGCTCTGATCTCTGATATCTGGCATTTTCCCTAAAATATTGCCTTGCTTTTACAGCCCCAACCGCCTTCGCCGATGCATTTGTACCAACGGGCTTGCTTTTTACCTCACCACGCTGAAATTGTCCTAGCGGTAATTGACCCTTCAGTTGCCATCATCTGCGGAATCTCCTCCATCGAACCAAATTTGTTCCCCTCTCCCTTGAATATGGGAAAGAACAGACGTGGGCATAAACTTCATGTGTGGCTCAGCTTAATTACTGGATGCATGCAGCCAAGGAACCAGATGGAAGGTCATAATACCTGATGCAGTTGTAATGCATGGCCCGGATGATCGATCCACTGAAAATAAACACAGCAAAGAGATCATAGGCTCTAGATGTATTTCGGCCAACATCGTCTCCTAACGTACGTGAAGCAAATAAAACCAGACTGCATCTTCCAATACAAGTGCAGAGACGAATAATTTCTAACACCAAGCAGCACGAGAATAAGCGACATCTAACGCGCCTCGCCGAACTAATTCAATCCATGAAACCTCAATGAAGCAGCAGCCAGCAGGCCTTACCCCCTCAGTCAAACAATCACTCTCAGCCTTCGCCATTTTGTGGCGGCAATTCCTCGTCGCACCCGAGGAATAAATTCTAGGCCCTTCTTCACCTTCAGCCATTCCCTCATAATAATAGAACGTGCTCATTGAACACCCGTCCACCGCCTAGGTGCGCGGCTCGTTACGTGTCACGCCTAGCGGGCTTCTAAATGCCCGGATAGCGCCGAGCCCATCTGCGCACCCATGGACCCAGTGCTCTTTGCCTTCCGCATGCAACTAACCTAAGCACCCGGACACCGGCTATAAAAAAAGCCCCGCTACCTCTTCGGTTTTCGGAGGGGCAAGAATGGCTCTCCTAGAGACCATGTTTTGGTTAATAGTAGCGTCGGTGCTAGGGGGAAGTATCCAATCCGTCGGAGGTGCTTCAACGTTGGAGTATCTTCGTCTGCCTCCTTTCTCCTCCAGTCCACAACATGAACGACTGACACCTCCACCATCCTTCAATTGGTCACCTCCACCATCATACGGCCAGCCTTCTCCACCACAGTATGGCCAGCCACCTCAACCCAAGCACGGACAGCCGCCTCCTGAGTACTCGCCATCTCCACCACAGCGAGGAAAACCATCCCCGCCCCAGTACGGGCATCCGCCTCCCCCTCAACATGGACAACCACCTCCAGTACGGCACAAGCTGCAGCCTCCACATCGGCAGCGACCACCCTCTCACAAACCACCTCCAACACCGCCACCACATCGGCATCGCCCACCACCTCTCAAGTGCCCACCGCCGTCTCAACAGCATCCACCTCCACAGTACTCGTCCCCGCCATCTCATAAGCCACCACCGCCATCTCATAAACCACCTCCTCACAGGTGCCCGCCACCGTCTCCCAAGCACCCACCTCCTTCCCCGCAGCATGCACAGGCGCCGCCACCACCACGACACAGACAGGCATCCCCTCCAAGAGCACACCACAAGCACCCGCCACCCTCTCAGGGAAACCCTCCACCTCATCACAGACACTCATCGCCGCCCCTGTCACCACCTCCACATGGGCACCCGCCACCACACCATGGACGCACCCCGCCACCTCATAGAAATCCCCCACCTTACCACCTGCGCCAGTCGCCTCCTCCACCTCCCCGGAGACGAACACCACCCTCTCACGGGTACCCACCACCGCAGCATGCACAGCCACCGCCTCCATCTCATGGAGCAGCACCACCTCGCCACAGACTCACCCCCCCATCTCCCATGCCCCCCCCACCTCATCATGCTTACCCACCACCATCTCACAGGCTGCCCCCACCCCCGTCTCGAGGAGGTTATCCACCCCCTTCTCACCATGGGGGTCCTCCACCGCCGCAGCATTACGCACCACCTCCGTCGCAGATGCCATCGCCACCATCTCCATGGCAACTGCCACCGCCACCGCCGTATCTCTAGAAGCTGGCAACATGCTCCTGATCTTGTATTAAAAATACTACTATGGTTGCTGAGAGCCATCAAGCTCCCTTATTCGGTAAAGGCTATACGCCCCTGTAATCGGATGTCCGCTTTTCTATGTATGCTTGGCGCGGTTCGATCTATCGATCTTTTGCTTCTAGCAGATCGTATGATGAGAAATTAAATAAATGAGTTTCAAGCTGTGATCCCTCTCCCAACCGGACAATTAGGGAACATACCGTTAGAGCAAATTTGGATAGTCAAAATTTACTAGAAATTAACAAATAAGAATGTAAAGACATTGGTACACCCATATGTTCATGATCATGCAAAATATTTCCAGCAGCAGCCAAAAAAAAAAAAAAACCATAAGTTGAATAAATCGTGAATATTCTGAAAAAAAAAAAATCATCATAGGAAAAAAAAAGTTTCATGATTGGTATACAAATTGATTATTTCAATAACCAGAGAAATTTTCAGAGATCGTCCCTCAGATGGAAAAAAGGTGAATAATCCAAGTTTTTTCTAATAATTTGAATAATGTCGTTGGTACTTATTATGCTAGAAAGCACATAAAATAGAAAAACAAAATAATCTGAAATATACTCGATACCGTTTCTTTCACCGTAAAAAAAAATGATAAAGCTGCGACTTACTCATCATTCATTTCCAGAAAGAAGCTGCCATATAGAAGAGCATTTATACAGAAACTAGCATCTGATTAAATTTACAGCAGAACATGAGCTCTCTTCCCTGAAAGAAGCGGAAATAATCAGAACAAAACGCAACAATAAACCACCATAGCTAGCAGGAACTGATGCAGCATCAGCTTGTTTGTCCACAGGCAACGCCTCAAAGACTCAACCAGCGGTTACCACTCCGATTGAGGATAATCCATACAAGTGTCAGGGTAATAAGGGGAGAGGAGGAATAGCTAAATGGGTTTCTGTTGCGTAAAGAAACAGGTTTCTGAGCATCAAGATTGAGAATGATTGTTTCAGGGAACATCTCTTTATGCCGGCCATAAAAATCCCAAAAATATATGAACTCAAGTAACTGCACTTAATAAACTGTAGGACCAGACATAATCAGATAAAATTGCATGACTTATCAAAGACTTACCAGAGATGGACAGCAATGGCTATGACTTGAGCTATATACCAAGATCTGTGTAGAGAAGATTTGCAACCTAAATTATTGGTTTATCAATTTATCCAGCTGCTACTATCTTTGCTACAAAATATTAGTGAAACAGCACCGCCACAAAATCAGCACAGTCAATTTGCAAGCCAAGCAACATGGAGTGATAAGGTGGGGCTTGCAAATCGTAACAACCAATCCATCCAAAGAGAGGCGAGATGTATGATAAGATTGAATCAAGGCAAATCTGTCCCCAACAAAGTCGAAAATCGAGCCAGCAAAGAAGTTGCTCCAGCTCAGGAAAATCTTAAGGCAAATCCATTGAATGATTTAAATTCCAATTCAAGAGCAAGGTTGTTGCAACGGCAAAACCAGATGGAGTCCAATTCAAGAGTAAGGTTGTTGCAACCGCAAAATCAGATGGAGTCCAATTCAAAAGATCAAACACCATTCGATGATCAAGAAATCACAACTGTATAGGAATCAAATCTTGTAAAAATTTACATGTACTTGTACTTGTTAAATACTTAATGATAGAAACCTCTTGGGCTCACGTTTTGAGCATAGAAACTCAAAAATACAAGTTTTTCAGTTTGGTATCAGAGCAATTGTGAGCACCGAGAGTTCCATTCTTTTGCTACCACCATGGCATCCATCTCACTCAGTGTCAGCAACTTTGTTACCCTTAAACTCACCCTAGATAACTATTCCTTATGACGCAAGCAGGTCATTGCTCTGGCCGAAAGCCAAGATCTCTATGGTTATCTCACTGGGGATGTGGCGCCTTCGACCATGTACACTCCATAAACATCAACAACGGACAAGCCTTAGTTCAATGTAGATTATCTCCACTGGAGAAAGTCCGATCGCTTACTTTGAGGGTGGCACATTGGCACCCTAACAGAGGAAGCACTTGACCTTGTTGTGGAAATTCAGACCGCCAAACAAGTATGGGACGGTCTCCAAGAAGCCTACGCCCAGGATTCCCAAGAACAGAAATTCACCTTAAGACAACAGCTGGCATACCTCAAGAAGGATTCTGCAACAGCTCTGACTAATCACCTTCATGCCTTCAAAAAACTGTGCGACAGTCTTGCAGCCATTGGCCATCCAGTTCATGACAGGGAGAAGGTATATTCACTCCTCACTAGCCTTGGTTCTTGATATGAGACCTTTGTCACCACCATGCTCAAACCTCTGATGCTAGGCTACTCTGACATGGTGTCCCTTTTCCAAAGGTATGAGCAAAGAACTCTATGACAGGAACCACAACAAATGGCTTTCTATGGCCAACAACAACACCATCAGCATCGTGGGACCTCCAAAATTAGCAAAGTCGATTTCTCCTCCAAGGGACGCGGGTTCAAGCCGACCAACACCGTTGCTTCAGCATCTCGAGATGGAGGTAACCGAGCCACTGGACCTATCCTTCCAGATTGAACATGCCTCCAGCGCATGATACCTACAGAGCGAGAACGCTACTGAAATGAAACATGTCTGTAATGTCCGGGCCCAATACAGACCGGGCCCAATACTGTAGGGCCCAGTTAAATAGTATTGGGCCAGGGAAGGGTTAGCAGGCCTTGCAGGCCCAAGAAGAGTAGGCTGCCATCTCCCCGAGGGCTGAAAGGACAGTACCACCAGGTGGCCAACGGAGAGAACCCCCCACAGAGCATGCACAACAGAAAACCGCCACCTCCTCCTTCCCTCGGCAGCCGAGCTGTGAGCTGGCCGGAAGGGGAGGGCAGCTGGTGGCTCCCGGGGCTCTGAGGAAGGAGAGGATGCCACCTCTCCTTGGGGTCAAATCCTAAGCCAAGTTTTTATAGCCCTAAAACCTGCTAACCCTGATTTTTGATATACCCTCCTAAACCTCTAACCCCCTGGAATTACTGTGCCAGAGAGCTTGGCCCTGGAGCTGGAAGCAGAAGGTACCCCACAGCCCTAGGAGAAGAAGGAGGGACTTTGCCGAGAAGGAGGCACTGCCCAACCCCAGTCTACTGAATCAAGGTAAGGGCCCTGTAAGTAGGTCTCTAGGCAAGGGACAGGGTGGAGGTACCCCTCTGTGGGTATTTTCCCCTCTGTTTCATTGATGAAACAGAGGGGAGGAGACCGGCACAGAGAGGAGGAGACCGGCACGGGAGAGAGACAGGAGGGGGACTGTGGGCCGGACCCAGGGGCTGCGGGCCAGACCTACAGGCCGCGAGCTGGCCTGAGAACGGTCCGAACCCGAGCCCAACGCCACCCGGGCCGAGCCCAACCGGACTCGGCCTGCGGATGACCGGCCCCGGCAGGGACCGCCCTCGGACAGAAGGGCAGCCAAGGGGTCGCCGGGTCTAGCCGTACCGGCGACAGGCGCGGCCCCGAGGCCGCCAGCCTCAGCCGAGCCCCCCCCCTCTCCGCCGGCGAAGAGGTGGCGGCGCGGCTCCCACACACAAAAAAAAAAAGAAGAAAGAGAAGAAGAGAAAAAAAAAAAGGAGAAGAGGGTGAACGGAACTTACCTCGGACCACGGCCTTACCTCGCCGTGGTTGGAGCCGGTGAAGACCCGGAGGAGATCCGGCGTCGATCTCCCCCCCCCCCCTTCGGCTTTTCCCTTCTTCTCCGGCGTCACTTCGGAGAAAGGGAGAAAGGGGACCGGCCTCCCCCGCCGCTGTCCTGAGAAGGGAGCACCACTCCGGCCGGCGGATCGGAGGGCGCTCTATCTCCCCGGCCGCCTGCGAAAAAGAGGGAGGAGACGGGAGGCGGTGGGGAACCGGAGGAAGGGGGAGAGGGAGAGACGCGGGCGAAAGGGGAAGGGGCAGAAGCCTCTGGAACCTCCCGGAAGAAGAAAAAAAAAAAAAAAAGAGAAAGGAGGGCCTTAACGGGCTAGCGGGTCGGATCCAAGTCCAGATCCGAAACCCGTTAGGCCCAAATGGTTCAAATCGATTGGGTGAGCCCAAATGAAGGGTCGATCCAAGCCCAATCAGATTGGATGGGTCAATTAGGCCTAATTGGTGTTGGGTCTGAATCCGACCAAGCCTGAATGAACCCAAATTAAGTAAATTGGGCTAAATCCGGACCCAATTAAACCCAATTCAGCTGGGTCCGAACCATGTTCATAACAGGTTGACCCCAGCAAGCCCAATCAGCCCTAAATCAAGCCCATACCAGGCCCAATTAAATTGGCAGAAGGCCAAATTGGCTAGAAAAAGTGGACTTAACCACAAATCAGGCCCAACCTTTCCCTTAGAGGCCCAATTAGGCCTGGTAGACTCAAATTTACTTTAATTGGGCTAAAATTTATGATAATGTGAGTCTTATAAATGGTTCCAGGAATTAAAGACTCGTCGTCCGGATCCAAGAAATTTAAATACTACTTATTGTAAGTAACCTGATCTAATCCTGTTATGGATCATGTCATGTTATTAATGTTTCCTACGCATTTATTTTAAGTATATATGTTTCATGCATGACATGTTACTATGCATAAATAACTTGCATGATCTCAGAAGCTATGACTATGCATGCAACATGATGATGCTGATATTTTAATCATGCATGTAAGTTTATAAAGTCTTAGCTAGCCAAGAGGCACTATAATGGGCTCAAAGATGCTACTGCTCGAATGCAACTGAGCTGGCCTTGCTAGTGGCCGAGAATAACTTCGCTGGCCTTGCTAGTGGCCGAAAATGACTAGCTGGCCCCGCCAGTGGCCGAATGGACTTCGGAGTAGCATCCGAGAGAATGGACCACGGCATGCCGGGGGCACGGTTTCATATGCATATCTATGAAAATTTTGTGACTTGCACTGCTGCCTTGTTTAATTTGCATACATATTATGCCATGATGATTATTAGATAAATATGCATGTCAGCTTCTCAAACCCTGATATACATGTTTAGCGTACTAGTTGATCCGGTAGGATTATGCAGGATTACTTACTGAGCCGTGTAGCTCACGTCAGTTTATGCTTCGTTTTCTTTCAGATCCTCACCAGTGATCGCCATCAGATATGTTTTTGTCTATTTTGTTACAGAGCTTCGTTATTTTTGGAGAAGCTTATATACTTTTGTATATTTGAATAGCAAGAAGTTCTGTATTTTTGGTGTCAGACTTAAAGGTTGTACTGAAAAATATTTTAATATATAAAAGTTTGAATCCTTTTTGGCTACCTGTTACCCCTGTATGAGGCTGCGTGCTACTGTGGGCGATAGTCGGCAATAGTACGGCCGTGTCACGGATCTGGGTTCGGGGCGTGACAATGTCAACTTTGCGGGAAAGAAGGCCATATTGCAACTATCTGTTGGGAACGATACAAAAAAAGGTCTGTTCAATCTAAAGAAATTCCATAGGCCTTAAGTGCTCTCACACTTGATACATTAGTGCAGGATACAGAGTGGACAACTGACACAGGCGCCTCCAATCACATGACATGTAACTCAGACCTCCTATTCAATTTACATTCTTATTTTGGAAATGATTTAATTCTAGTTGGTAATGGGAGTGCTCTATCCATCAAAACAATTAGAGATACATGGATTAAACATGAGAACATGAATTTAACATTGCGAGATATTTTATTGGTTCTTCATGGGCTCGTAATCTTCTTTCGGTGAGCCAACTTACAGATCAATTTCCATTAAATTGTGAATTTTCTAATATGTATTTTTGTATAAAGGAACAAGAGACAGGTCGAATTCTGATGACAGGACAATGCAAGGGTGACTTGTATGTGCTATCACCTCCCCATGAAGCTCAATTTTCAAATCGGTTCGCAAAGACAATGGAGGAGGTGTGGCACCAGAGGCTCGGGCATCCACAAGCTGCCACCATCCATAATTTAAAGTCTAGTGGTTTAATTAAGAGCACTGGGTCAAATAAAATGACCACTCTCTGTGAGAGTTGTCAATTAGGAAAATTAAGCAAATTTTTCTTCAACCATTCTGAGTCTGTTAGTTCTGATTAGTTTGATAAAGTTCATTGTGATCTCTGGGGTCCTGCCCCAGAGTTATCAATTGAAAAATTTCGGTATTATGCATGTTTTGTTGATGATTATTCTAAGTACTATTGGTTAATTCCTCTGCGTCTCAAATCTGATTTTCTCTCTGCTTGAGCATTATATCTGCAGGCAGTTTGACAAGAAAATAAAAATATTTCATTCAGACAGAGGAGGAAAATTTATAAATGTAACACTGACATCACATTTCAAAAATGAAAGGATAATATATCAGATCTCATGTCCAAATACCCCGCAACAAATAGGTTTAGTTGAACAACGACACCGAGTGATAAGAGAACTTGGCATGACCATGCTCTTTCACAGTGGTGTCCCTAAGCAATTTTGGGTGGAAGCCTTTCATATAACAGTTTTCTTAATAAATAGATTACCTTGCTCTACAATTGAGTTCCATACTCCTTACTTCAAGTTGCATAATCGACATCCTGACTATTCCAGTCTAAGGGTCATTGGCTCACAATGCTACCCTTATACGTGGGAGATAAAAAGAAACAAATTTGACCCTAAAATAATTCTTTGTGTCTTTGTAGGGTACAATGACAACTACAAAGGTTACAGATGCTATCATCCTCCTACATAGAAATTTTTGGTTTCATGACATGTTACATTTGCCGAGAATATCTTCTCCATATCGAGCAACAATGCAACCAATCTCTCTTTATCCCTCAACACTATTAATATCTTAATTTAAAGATTTGATTGATCAACATGACACTCACGATAATGATTGTTTGTCTTCGCAAGATAAATCACACCTAGACAACCCACCTCTTATATCCCCCGGAGATATCACCATCTCAAGCACTCCTCGCCCATAAGCTCGAATTACTTCTCGTGAAGACAATACACCCATAATAGTTACCAGCGATATCTCCAACCTAACCGCAACTCCAGAAGGACATAGCCCTACAGCTGCACATGTAGACATGCTCGACACTTCACCAAATGATCAACAACTGCTGCAGTCGTGTGAAGACCAAAGTTAGATTTCTGATCCACATTCAGTAACTGCAGCAACTGAGTCACTTATAGAACCTTACCACCTTATGCCTGAGCAGCCAGTTTCAGATACTCCTATGCACCCCATGATCACAAGACTCAAAGCTGGTATAGTAAAACCTAATCCCAAGTATGCTCTCACTGTAGCTCGACATGATATTCCATAGAAACCCAAGACAGTCAAAACAGCACTGCAACATCCTGGCTGGTGAGCTGCAATGGTTGAGGAGCTAAACGATGCTTTGCATCACAACAAAACATGGAGATTAGTCCCTTGCACGCCAGACATGCATGTGATCGGTGCCAAATGGGTCTTTAAACCAAAGTTAAAAGCTGATGGTTCCCTTGAAAGATTGAAAGCTCGTCAGTAGGTAAAGGATATCATCAAGTTGATGGTGTCGATTACTCCGAAACATTCTGTCCCGTCATCAAACCAAGCACCATTCAACTAGTCATCAGCCTCGCGCTTGTTCATCATTGGAAAATACGTCAGTTAGATGTTAAGAATGCCTTCCTCCATAATTAAATCACCGAGGACATATACATGATTCAACCATCTGGAATGATAGATCCCGCCTATCCCAACCATGTGTGCAAACTTGAACGTGATCTCTACGGCCTAAAACAAGCTCCAAAAGCATGGTTTGATTGGTTCAGTTCTTTTCTTTTGCAATTTGGTTTGTTTTGCAGTCTGGTTGATCCGTCCTTATTCATCTATCACTCATCACATGGGACACTAATCTTACTTCTTTATGTTGATGATATGTTAATTATAGGTTCCAGCCCCGATTTGTTGACCCAGTTCATTGCAGTCCTGAGCCAAGAATTTGCTATGAAAGACTTCGACACACCACCACTTTCTCGGAAAGGAGGCTTTCAGAGGGTCTTCACTTATCTCAAACTCACTATACACTCACAATTTTGGACAGAGCACCAATTACGGACTATAAATCCATGGGGACACCAATGGAGACTAAAACCAGTGGCCTCAAGGATGACACACCACTTGAAGATCCGAGCTTCTTTTGTGGCTTAGTTAGAGCTCTTCAATATCTCACACTCACTCGACCAGATTTAATATTTAGTGTTAATTTTGTATCACAATTTATGCATGCTCCTTGCTACTCTTACTTAAAAATGGTTCAGCGTATTTTGTGATATGTGAAAGGAACATTGGATCTTGGATTAAATTTTAGCTCGGAGTCTACACTTGATCTCTTTGCCTTTTCTGATGCAGATTAGGCAGGCTATCCTACCATTGACGATCAACCACTTGGTATTGCACCTTTCTTGGCCATAACTTCATCTCCTGATATGCCAAGAAGCAGAATGCAATGTCCTGATCTAGCACAGAAGCAGAATACAGATCTATGGCTCATACACTGCAGAACTTACATTGCTTACCTTCATCCTGCATGACTTGTGTGTTCCTCAACGAGCTCTTCTAGTTCTTTTTTGTGACAACCTGAGTACTCTTTACATGATAGTCAATCCAGTTTTTCATGCCAGAAGCAAACACATTGAGCTAGATTATCACTTTGTCCGGGAACGGGTTGCTCTTGGTCAACTTGTCACCCGCCATGCCTTCTCTACTGAACAATTTGTTGATATCTTCATCAAATATCTCTCCAAAGTAGCCCATCGTCATCCATGCAGCAAGTTGTGTCTCACGCCCCGACACAACTTGAGGGAGGGTATTAAAGAAACAACACTACCACAAAATCAGCACAGTCTATTTGCAAGCCACACGACATGGAGTGATAAGGTGGGGCTTGCAAATCGTAACAACCAATCCATCCAAAGAGAGGCAAGACATGTGATAAGTTTGAATCAAGGCAAATCTGTCTACAACAAAGTAGTCAGCGAAGAAGTTGCTCTAGCTCAAAAAAATCTCAAGGCAAATTCACTAAATGATATAAATTCCAATTTAAGAGCAAAGTTGTTGCAACTGCAAAACCAGATGGAGTCCAATTCAAAAGATCAAACAGCACCCGATGATCAAGGAATCACAACTGTATAGGAATCAAATCTTGTAAAAATTCATATGTACTTATACTTGTTAAATACGTTATGATAGGAACCTCTCAGGATCACGTTTTGAGCATAGAAACTCAAAAATACAAGTTTTTTGGTTAGAAATGCAGTGTAAACATTGCCATTGACACTTCAAATGGAGAACTTTTATTGTGAAACACCTCTAAATTCTTTCTACTGATACAAATGCATGTCCAACAAAAAGAAAAAAGGTCCGGCATCACTTTCACATTTTATTTTCATCTGACATACAGAGAAGTAGAGAACCATCTCAGACAGAACCAGGAAACACATAATTAATGCACACACGATCGACGATAGTTTATGCTGCTACTAATTTATTGCGAGTTCCTCGCGGGAGCTGGGCTCATCATCGTATGTCAGGAGCGTATGGACTACAGAATCCATCGTCGGTCTTCGGTTTCTGTCTTCTTCCAAGCAAGAGACTGCTATCTCCACCATCTTCTCTGCTTGCTTGCAGTTGAACTGCCCATTTAATCTAGAATCCACCATCTCTTCGACCCATGATTCCTCTCCACTCTCCAGTTGAAATCTCAGGCCCATCGTATATGAGCCTGAGGACGTTATCGTTGTCGAAATACAAGCTATAGTAGCCAGAAGAAAGTGATCGTGGAGCGGCTCCAGATACTACATGTATGGTTTTAGTAATCGGTTGCGTAGGGAGAAGAGTGTCCGTGGGAGAATCAAAGCTTTGCCATAGAATGTTACCGCTGGGGTCCTTCACGACAAGATTGCCGGTGTCCAATAGCTGCACTCGATCTGCTTGCGTCGAGATTGTGTTGGTGCTCCACACAACCGTGCCATCGATGTCTGCTAGAACCATGTCTCCATCCTCGCGGAAGCTAATTTTTGATCCATGACCATTTACCGGATGATCCCGGTTTGCGGTCCATGCGACCGTCTTGTTGGCGAAGTCGGAGAACCAGATCGAGAAGGCATAGGCATTAGAACCGACGTTATAGAAGCCGCATGAGAAAGACTTGCTCGGGGAGACGAGGAGGATATCCGAGTCATCCCCTACGGAGAGAGAAGACCCGCTTGAAAGAGAGCTCGGTGCTGCTTGTGATGCAGAGGGAGAGAGCAAGAAGAGAAGGAGGAGGAGGAGGAGAGGGATGAGGATGCGTGTAAGAGGAGATGGATTCTTCATGGTCTTCTGCTGAATGGACGCGAGGAGAGCGTCTCGTCTGTTGAGCTGTTGGTTAAACTGGAGGATGGGGGGAACTAATCGTCTCCCTTCAGCCAGTAGAAAACTCTTGCGTCTGGTCCATCACCACCCAGTTTTCGGACATGACTCGAATGGACTGCTAAAATGGACCGCACAGAACTCTTACGTCTGGTTTATCACCGCCCAGTTTTCAGATATGGACTCGAATTGACTGCTGAAATGGACGGACCAACGGCCAAGCGTGCTTCGCGCGACGATCGCAAATGTCGGTAGTCGTATGCATTACCGAGGGAGTCGGGCACGGGCTGCTGAATTGCGTCCGGCCACAAATAATTTTCTCCTCGAAATGGACTGCTGAAATGGACCGATCAACACGTCTGCACATGGCCACACAGGTGGTCCGTGCAAATACGCCCAAAATTAATTCGAACCGAAGAATTCGATTCAGCTAACAAAAACCTAATTTTCCCACTCAAGCAGCCGGAATCCCTCCCAGACGAGGCCAGGCCCTAAACATGAGGGACATGTTTCTATTCTCCCACGCCTTGATTCTTTCCTTGGAACGTTTTTCTTACCCTGTTTTTTTTTTCAGGGAGAAAAAAAATTCATTTCTCGATATCATGCGGTGCGTGGTTTCAAATTGATGCTAATATGGTCATTCGCCATGACTAGCTAGAGCAAGAACCAGCCCAGTCATGCCTGAATATAGCTAAGGTCTAATCTAGTCCTTCCTCGCCATTGCTAGCTAGAGCAAGAATCAACGCCAGTCGTGCTTGCATAAACTAATGTATAATGTAGTCGTTCCTCGCTATAGCTAGAGCAAAAATCAGTGCCAATTATGTCTGCGTTTAGCTAAGGTCTAATGTAGTCGTTCCTCGCCATGGCTAGCTAGAGAAAAAATCAGCGCGGGTCATAACTGCATTAAGTTAAGGTCTAATCTAGTCGTTCCTCGCCATTGCTAGCTAGAGCAAGAATCAGTGCCGGTCATGCTTGCATTTAGCTAAGGTCTAATCTAGTCGTTCCTCGCCATTGCTAGCTAGAGCAAGAATCAGTGCCGGTCATGCTTGCATTTAGCTAAGGTCTAATCTAGTCGTTCCTCGCCATTGCTAGCTAGAGCAAGAATCAACGCCGGTCATGCTTGCATAAACTAATGTATAATGTAGCCATTCCTCGCTATAGCTAGCTAGAGCAAGAATCAGTGCCGATCATGTTTGCATTTAGCTAAGGTCTAATCTAGTCATTCCTCGCCATGGCTAGCTAGAGAAAAAATCAGCGCGGGTCATAACTACATTAATTTAATGTCTAATCTAGTTATTTTTCACCATAGCTAGCTAGAGCAAGAATCAGTGCTGGCCATGCCTGCATTTAGTTGAGGTCTAATCTAGTCGTTCCTCGCCATTGCTAGCTAGAGCAAGAATCAACGCCGGTCATGCTTGTATAAACTAATGTATAATGTAGTCGTTCCTCGCTATAGCTAGCTAGAGCAAGTATTAGTGCCGGTCATGTTTGCATTTAGCTGAGGTCTAAATTCTAATCTAGTCTTCCCTCGCCATGGCTAGCTAGAGAAAAAATCAGCGCGGGTCATAACTGCATTAAATTAATGTCTAATCTAATTGTTTCTCACCATGGCTAGCTAGAGCAAGAATCAGTGCCGGTCATGCCTGCATTTAGCTGAGGTCTAATCTAGTCGTTCCTCGCCATAGCTAGCTAGCTAGAGAAAGACTGGTCATGACCGCATTAAACTAATATCGACTAAATTTAGTCGTTCCTCGCCATGGCTGGCTAGAGGAAGAGTCATCGCCGGTCATGCCTGTATTAAGCTGAGGTCTACGGTCATTTATGGCAGTCTTCTGTTCAAGATGGTGTGGGACGGTGAGCCATCCAAGACCTGCTCAATTTCCGGAGAGAGGGCCCACTTGGGTAGCCTCGACCCCAGGGAACCGAAAATTGACCTAGCAGAGCCAGTCGGAGATGAATCGAGGCGGCAAACACCCACGCATATCGCGGAATTTCTCCTTCGTTCCATTCCGAATGTGATCCATGCGTCCAGTAGCATGCATGGCATTGTTCAAGATATGGCGCAAGTTTATCATCTCGATGAGCGGGTACATGTTTTTCTCCAAACATGGATACCATGAATGAGATATAAATTAAATATGGCCATCAATAGTAAGAAAAGTTGCAGGCCCGCAATCTTCGCACGATCATGCGTTCTTTTGCTTTGAGAAGGAACATGCTTGGTTTTTATGCACCGCAACAGTCCCTCATCTACGGTGGGCTGTGTCATCATGGACATGGACATGGGCATGTATCAATTAGATTATTTATATCAATAAGAGACATCTCATTGAGAAACGTACAAGAAGCTGGTCGGCGATGACTGTATGGTGGAGCTCCTCGTCTGTGCCAGCTGATTAAATGCAGAAGAGGCTAAGATCAAAAAATAAGCAACCGACAGTCACGGGAGAATGTACCAAGAATCTACGATGCACGAACAGATAGAGTCAACCAGATCCAATCATCTCTCATCGTTGGCGAGCCTGGTGATTAAGTAGCCTTTATTTAATTTCATTTTAATGCGGCAAAAAAAAATCACTCGTCACTGTTAAGAAACCACAAAATGAGAAAAAAAAGTGTCTGCTTTACGTCTTTGCTTGAATTAGCATGATATGACGGCACTCATATATCCCCGCATCATCCTAAGTGGCACCTAAATCACCTCATTGATGATGGTGAAAAGTGGTTTCTTGGCCATAATTTTGCATCGGTATCACGAGAAATTCTAAAGTAACTCAGAAAATTCACTTTTGCAGTCACTCGGCTGCCTTACACCGAAGGGAGCGATCATAATACGGCACACCAGAAGTTTTCTTGGGAAACAAACCTATGATATATGGAACCACCAGAATTGTAACGTAGGGTATCCACCGACGTGAAGCAGCTCGGGCATCTTTTAAATCTGAAGATTCTTGTATTTGCTACGTAGCAGGACTAATTCTTGTGGGCGGTTGTTTGATATTCAAGGAAGAATATGGAACAGCCAGCAGGCGGCATCGATCCGAATATGTGGGGGACAATGGTGGGCTGAGGGCGAGACAGGGGAATGAACCAAGAAAAACTAACGAGCCCGGATTGGGCCGACCGGAGTTGTCTGTTTATGCCAAAAATACATCAGTCCCGAATCCAAGTTAAACTTAATGTTTCATAATATTGCTTTAAAAATAAATAAGCTAGTTCAAAATTAGACTCTCTTCTATAACATAAGTAAATGATATATTATTATCAGCTAAATTTATTTTAATTTATCATTTACTTCTTTATTATTCTTTCTAAATAACAACATAAAAAATAAATCATTTGGACCTGAATTCGGGCTCTGCTTTGGGCCTTTTTCGGATTTGGGCTCGGGCCGAGCCAGGGCCGAGCTAATGGCATACCCGAGCCCGGCTCCAAAAACAAATTATTTCTCCACGTAAGCCCTAAAAGCATATAGCTTAGCTTGCAAAGTCAACTGGCAAACGGTATGTTTGCATAAGGGGGAAGTGGCGTAGGGATCAAGGATGTTGCTGGAAATTGGACCCGGGGGCCGCCGCGAAGCCGGAGAAGGAGGAGCTCCGCTGTTGCAGGAGGCGGACGGCGGTGCGCCGGCCGGCTGCGTCCTCCGCCGCGGGGGGTATGCAAGTCCGAAGAGGGGTGGTGCGTCCAGTCCTGTCCTGTCCTGCAAAAAGCCGGTGGCCGGGCTCCCCGGCGCCGGCCCTCCGATGCCTAAGTCAGAGGGGGCAAGTATGTGGAGAGAGCGGGGGAGAGGAAGTGTATGGAGAAGACACAGTATTTTATCAGATCAAGAAGACAAAGGGAATGATGTTATCAATTGTGTCTGTGCTTCTCGGAGGGTTCAGTCCCGGGGGTCTGTTTCCGTTTTTGTTGTCGTCCTTTCCCTTGGTTCTCCCAGGTTCCCTTTTATAGGAGGGGATTACGTTACCTGGGAGGTGACCGGGGGATTTATCCCTGTCCGTAATAATTGGGCACGATTTGGCCCATTTATGGCGTAGTGGAGAACGGGGCCGAATCAGACCGGAACCAGGGAGTTGTCATGGTCGATCGGACCTGTTGGAGTGGTTGAACCGCCGGCCGTGGCGGGCCTGGGGTCTGTGGATGGTAAGTGCATTTATTACCGAATGAACCGGCGGTCAGATAGAGCCATGCGCTCTGATGGTTCAGTGATCCGGAGATCGTCTTGGGCCGTGTTCATTAAATGCCTGAGTGCATCGGGGACTTGAGGGAGTCTCATGCATTAATGGCAGGTCGTGCCGAATGCCTGCGGAGATCTTATGCCTTGATGGCTTGGAGATAATGGCAGGTCGCAAGCCGTAGGAGTTGTCAAGTCCCTTGGACTTTAGGCGGAGGTTGAACATTTGGTTAAGGCATCGGCTCGGCAAGGGTGCCGAGCCGAGCTGGTCGCCCAATGGGGCGCCCTGTGGCGGGGCTGCTTTGAGTACTCCTGGTCGGCGCCCTTTAGGCGAGCACCTTCTAGCAGAGTGCCTCGGCGCTGTCTTTGGTCGACACTTTCTAACCGAGCAGCTTATTTTGGTTGGGCACCTCTTGGCATGCACTCTGGTCGGCGCCCTCTAGTCGGGCGCCTTCCTAGTCGGCATCCTTTGGCCGAGCAGCTCTCTGGTCGGCGCTCTTTGGCCAGGCGCCTTTTCGGTCGGTACTCTTTGGCCGAGCGCCTCCGTTATGGCATGACTTGGGGTTTTTCCCCCAACAAAGGACATTACCCAATTCAACAACACTTTGCTAGCGAAGTGGGGGTGAAAAGACCCAGGCCTTTGGAGTAAGCAAATTGAGCATGCCTATCATAAGAAGGTAAAATTGTTCATGAGTTGGAACTTGGAAGCCCCCACAGAGATGTTCAAATTTTTCGAACGACATCATCAGGACACTCCTAGCATTTTGTAATAGAGTCCACTTCCATATTGGAAACGGTTGAGGCACTTTGTTTTCGAAAGATAGCTGGCTGTGTGATGCTCCCCTCAAGTCGGTCTTCCCTGCCCTCTATGCTCACAGCTCATGAAAAAATAGATCAATGTCGGATTTCTTCAACCCAAGAACCATGTCACGGAAACTCAGATCATCATCCTAGCAATCTGAGGAGATAAGCTCATAGCTCAACCACCACTTGCTCTCCCTACATTCAATAGAGAAGAGGACAAAATTGTCTGGAGATCAAACAGTACAGGTACCTTCTCATCATCATCCCTCCATCAATTTACCAAGTCCAGAGGAGTGAGATGCAGGTTCGCATCTTCTCTTTGGAACCTCAGCGTACCCCTAAAGATAAAAAGCTTCCTTTGGCTATGCTGGAAGAGAGCTCAATAAAAAAGACATCCTTAGCCGGAAACTTGGAAAGAATATTGCTGGATGTGTTCCTTTGGCTTTCTTTTCTTTGTCAACAGGCAGTGGAATCTGTGGATCATATTTTCTCCGAGTGTGAATTCTCCTCTACCTTGTGGAAGTCTATCTGCTCTTTGCTTAGTGTTCTTCAATCCCATTTACCTTTGAAGAGTTGTGTCTAGAATGGAGAAAAAAGAACTTCACTAGATCAGCACAAGTAGTAGTTTTAATATTGATAGGGGCCATGACCTGGATGTGTTGGAAAGAAAGGAATGCTAGAGTGTTCTTAAATAGACTGGCCTCTTTAAGCTCAACTGCATTTGAAGGTATCCAGCTTTTTAATCTCTGGTCTTACGTGTGTAACATCGAATCATTGCTGGAGCATGGGAAGATCTGGCACAATGTGAAAAATTGTTTGATTTTCTGAATGGTGTTGGAGAAGTCTTTTGGTGTGATGGAGGAAGACGACCTACAATTACTCAATTCAAAGAAAAACAAACGCCGTTGGATAATTACAGAAATAAAGTTGCGGAATTTCATCTACTTCTAAGAAGCTAGAGTATCTATTATATTTTGTCATACTCTTTTCTCCTTGTAGCCTTACTAAGTGAAGAGGAGCTTGATGTCAAAGTGCTGAAGCATCTTCAAACTTTGAATTTTTGTCAGCATCTCTCTATTTCCATATTTTCAAACTCTGTTTTTTCCCCCTATTTGTAACACAACAAAGCCTCTTTTGATTGCTGCCAACTCTTGGCAGCAGCAGGCTTTTGTATTCATTGAATCAAATCAATAAAATATGGGTGGTTTTAACCTCCCTTTCAATCAACAAAAAAAAAAAAAAAAACCTTGCCGGAAGCACAATAAAACCAGTCTTCTTGCAAATGGTGAAAAGTGCAGGCGTTGAGGAGTGCCCCTTTGGTTAGGAACAACTTTTCTCGGGCCAAACCTTATATGGCAATGCCACTATAGCTTTATTAGGAGAGGACGGATCCTATGTGGCATGCATGTGGTACTGCAAAGTGTTGGATGGCCACCATAAAGAGATGGACAATTATCATACAAGGCAGTTTACAAGTGCGTGCTATATCATACACGTTGCATATTGTTGATGGCCATCCATCTTCTGATGGCAATCATCCAGGTATGCATTGTAGACTACACCATAGTGGATCTTGGTTGTTGTCGAGGAGCATGGATCCTCTAGATGCATGTGCAGCACCGTAGAGTGCTGTGCAGCTTTGGATGGCCACCATAAAAAAATAGATGGCCATCAAACAAGGTAGTCTATGAGCGTGTGCCGTGTCATACACTATGCATATTGTTGATGGTTGTCCATCTTTTGATGGTGGCCATCCAAAGATGCACAGCACTTTGTGGTACATGGTTCACACTGCAAAGAATCCTAGTTGCTGTCATGAAGCACGAGTTCTTTGCGGCATGCATACAACCTCATAGAACGCTGGAGAAGCGTAAAATACATGCATGTTACAAAAGGCAGGGCCACAATATGTGCAAAACTATGAGATTCTAGTTGCGATAAGCCTAAATTATGGTCAGCTCCACATTTTAACCATGTACACTTCTATTACTTAACAAGCAATCCTCTATTATTTCTACTACTTATGCCGGTCTTCATAATTTCAATGAATGGTTTATTCTGCGCAATCAAAAAAACCTAGCAACCTTTGAAAGAATTTGAAACAAAATAAAGAATATTTCTTGCTCTCTTTCTATTGTCTCTTTTTTATTTTGGTTCTTATTATTCATCCCTATTTTTTTCTAACTGATCTTGTCCTCACTTCCAAGTTATAAATTCTTTTATCTTTCTTAATGAAGGCCTGATGGCTCCTTTTAACCTCGCTTTTATCGTCAAAAGAAAGAAAAGAGAGAGACAATCCCTTGTCGCAGAAAACATTGAGAGAGATCGATGTATGAAGGGCAGGACGAAGGATAAAAATTTGAAAATATATATGCATAAAAATTGTTTGGTCTCACATCATGGTTTTTCTATGCTCGATAATTACTAATGCAGTTCCTTTTTCCTCAATATTGATGGATGTACTGAGTATGTTCCCATAACAGAGTTCTAGATACCCTTCGTCAAGCAAGTAACAGATGGGACATTGGCAAGCGAGATGCTTATTCATCCATCTACTGATGAAAATGACAACGAACAGAACAAGGCCTGCAACTTACACATAATTATAAGAACAATAGCGAGCTGGAGAAGCAGCATCTTCTGGATACATGCCTATCATGCAAGACTTGAGCATTAAGTCAACTATATTGAAATTTGCTAGGATGAAATGTAATGTATCCCAAATTTTCATCTGGCATACAGAGAAACACCTCGGAGAGAACCAGGAGACATAATTGCACACACGATCGACGATAGTGGATGCTGCTACTAATTTACTGCGAGTTCCTCGTGGGAGCTGGGCTCATCATCGTATGACAGGAGCGTACGCACTACAGAATCCATCGTCGGTCTCCGGTTTCTGTCTTCTTCCAAGCAAGAGACTGCTATCTCCACCATCTTCTCTGCTTGCTTGCAGTTGAACTGCCCATTTAATCTAGAATCCACCATCTCTTCGACCCATGATTCCTCTCCACTCTCCAGTTTTCCCTTCAACATCCTAACCAAACCTATCAGCGTTCCTTCAACCTCCTCTTGATCCCCACCAACCATCAAATTTGAAACCCTGCTTCCCTTCACCATCTCCAGAAGCACGACTCCATAGCTATAGACATCAACCTTCGAAGTGATCGGAAGATTTGTAGTCCATTCAGGAGCCATGTATCCCCTGGTTCCTCGAATCCGTGAAGTGTCCGAACCAACTCCACCTCTCTTCGACAGTTTCGCCAGTCCAAAGTCTGCGATCTTAGGCTCAAATTCACTGTCCAGGAGTATGTTTTCAGGCTTCACATCGCAGTGGATGACCCACTCGAGGCATTCATGATGAAGGTATGCCAATCCTTGGGCCACACCGACAGCAATCTTGAACCTCTCGCTCCATCCCAAAACACTTGCTGTGCCATGTTCGTCGAAGATGTGCTTGTCCAAAGAACCATTCGCCACATACTCTGTAACTAGCAGCTCGTGCGGACCTTCTGAGCAGAATCCCCATATTCTCACAAGGTTCTTGTGATAAATTCTCCCTATGAGACTCAGTTCAGCTCCGAGCTCTCCTTGGATCACATCTCCCAACCTCTTCACCGCCACCGCCCTGCTATCATCCAATACTCCCTTGTACACAACACCTGAGCCTCCCCTTCCAATCTCATCCATGAATTTCCGAGTTGCTTTTTTGAGCTCTTCATATGCGAACTGCCTGAATTGGCTGGATATCAACCTGTACCCTTCTTCCAGGGATGCTGGCTTCTGTTCTCTTCTGAAAAGAAACCACCATCCTGATGCGATAAACAGGATCTCGATGCCACCGAACGCTGATACGAAGCAATAGAAATACACCCACCTCGTCTTCCCGCTGCTGCTCGCGTACATACTGGAGGAACTTGCTGCTGTAGGTTCCGAGTCCGTAGCAATGCAAATGGGCTCATGCATTTGAGGAGCAGAGGACCCGGATGTTGATATACTTGCGGGCATCTTCAAGTACATGACGCCTGGGGTGCTCGGAGAAGTTCTCCCGTTAAAGAGAATGCTCTTACCATAGCAATAACCACTATCATACACATAATGCATTCCTTGACAAGAACAATCATCATCGCATATCTTCCTGCATGCCTGCAAGGAAATGGAGGTGTTGTAGTGGAGATCGTAACCCCAGAAATCGGTTTGGGGTAGCTGTAGATATGTAAATCGCTGAGTGGTGTTGCAGCTCACGTCGATCTTTCGCTTGCAACCTTTGCGCCAGTCGCTTGGATCGCTCATCTCGTAATGAGCAGGGCACGAACAAACCTCTTGGGATGGCGAATATGTGCAGATTCCGTTCCTGCCACACAGCCCGTGTATCAAGCAGAGCTGCGGAAGAGCTTCCCAGGTAACCGACCACGTTCCTATCGATTCATCTAGGCTGTAAAGCCTGAGATTGCCATCGTAGTCCAGAGTCAGCCTTCTTAAGATTCCAGAAGCCATGTCGGAAGCATTGAATGCGACCTGGTCGCTCGAAACGAACTTTCCCATCTCATCCAGCACTGCATATCTGCTGCTATTGTAGGTCGTCCTGCCGTTTTGAAACACTGTAAAATCAGGATTGGGCCAGTAGATGCTAGAAATCTCGGGCCCATCGTATATGAGCCTGAGGACGTTATCGTTGTCGAAATACAAGCTATAGTAGCCTGAAGAGAGGGATCGTGGAGCGGCTGCAGATACTACTTGTATGGTTTTAGTAATCGGTTGCGTAGGGAGAAGAGTGTCCGTGGGAGAATCAAAGCTTTGCCATAGAATGTTACCGCTGGGGTCCTTCAGGACAAGATTGCCGGTGTCCAGTAGCTGCACTCGATCTGCTTGCGTCGAGCTTGTGTTGGTGCTCCACACAACCGTGCCATCGGTGTCTGCTAGGACCATGCCTCCATCCTCGCGGAAGCTAATTTTTGATCCATGGCCATTTACCGGATGATCCCGGTTTGCGGTCCATGCGACGGTCTTGTTGGTTGAGTCGGAGAACCAGATCGATAAGGCATAGGCATTAGAACCGACGTTATAGAAGCCGCATGAGAAAGACTTGCTCGGGGAGACGAGGAGGATATCCGAGTCATCCCCTACGGAGAGAGAAGACCCTCTTGAAAGAGAGCTCGGTGCTGCTTGTGATGCAGAGGGACAGAGCAAGAAAAGGAGGAGGAGGATGTTTGTAAGAGGAGATGGATTCTTCATGGTCTTCTGCTGAAAGGGTAAGACAGGAGAATCCCTTCCGTAGAGCTGTTAGTTAAAAAGGAGGAGGAAGAAGAGGAGAAGCAGCAGAATGAGTTTCATTCTATGAATTCATCCCATGCGAAAGCACCGGACATTTGACTCTGCCGCCTCTAAAACTTTCTAGCATGTTTGAAAACTAATTTGTCCTTTGGAACTCTCTCTCTCTCTCTCTCTCTCTCTCTCTCTCTCTCTCTCTCTCGTTTTTTGTTTTTTTGGCTAAAACTCTCTCTCTCTCTCTCTCGTTTCAAGTACTTGACAAATTCGTTGTTTTTTTGCCCCAATGTAAGTTGCGGAAGGAGGACCTTCCCCAAATTTATTAATAAAGAATAAAACATATAGAGCGGACAAAGAAAGTTGAGAGGAAAAAAAGTGGAAGATTTGGAGATGACAGCTCATCATCTATTTGGGTCAATCCCTGCTTCAAACTTTCTGCAATTAAAAATTGAAGAACTCCAAATCCACTAGCCTAGCGGTGGATTAGCCCAACTAAAACGCGACAGATATTTCTATTCTTTCCTTCCTTCGCCATACAGAGTTATTAGGGTTATAAAATAATCCTTCCTTCTAGGGATTTGCCCGCTCTCTCGTCCTCTTCATGCTCCTATGGCCGCTACCATCACCGCATCCGCCCTTTTGACCTGCATCTTCTCTTCAAAAATAGAGAGCTATGTCCACAACAAGCAGCACGATGTCATCCATTAGGCCAACATGGCTGCCGCCCATATGGTGTTGAACATCGTGTGGACTAGCCTCAGCCCGTATAGTGCCACGCCCCGAACCCATTACGTAGGTCGACTATATGACACGGTTGTATTTGCCCTAAGCAATGCCCTAAAAATCATGCAAGACCTAAGATGAACAAAAAATCTAATAAATCCACAGTTAATCTATTAATCTAAATAAATAAATCTATTATATGCATATATTCAAATTGGTTTAGTTAGAAGATCTTTAAATGTTCATCGGTATCGAAGAAAAATAAACTAACTAACTGATAACTATGATACTTGAACTCTGTACCCAACCCATCCAAAACTATGCATTCTGCGACTCTAAAAAAAAGAAGAGAAGGCGCGAATTTTACGATCCCGTAAGAATTCTCACACATCCATACCAACACAATGATATAAGTTTAAAATAGCAAAAAATCGTCACACAAATAATAAAATCACAAACTGATTATCAATAATACTCGAATAAACAATATACATATGTACATCAAATATCAATAGAAATCCAGCTACTCAAGAGTGATATATCATATGATATCTTGTAATTCTTCAATAGTATCTTCATTGTTTTTTATTCAATTATTTTTTAACTTGATCTGGATTAATTATGTTTTCGACTTTGGGCTAAATTTCGGTCACATTTTCTGCACGTGACGGGGCCATCAATAGGTGTCACGTTTCCAGCTCGTGACAGGGCAACCGATAGTATCACATTTTCATCCTGTGATGCATGGGGCCTTCGAGGGTATCACATTTCCATCCTATGATGGGGCTTGAGATAGTATCACATTTTTAGTCTATGACGGATCTTCGATAGTATCACATTTCCAGCCTTTAACGGGATAACCGATGATAACGAGATCAGCCTAAAGTCCTTGTTCATTCAATCAAGTTCACACCACATATCAATTCTTTTTTTTTAGTTCCGACTCTAGACTAACCACGGTCACGTTTTTCGTCCGTGACGGGGTAATTAATATAACATTGGTAGTCCAGAGCACTACATCCATGAGTCCGATTATGCAAGTGTAAGTTATGCTCATATATGCATCCATCATACTATCGATCATAAGCATACATAATCAAAATATAATTTAATATAAAAATCATTATGAAACTATTCTTACTTCTTACTTATGTTGATCATTTTCATATCATACATATATATGTATAAAATATCTATATCATGTAGGTTAGTGTACAAGAATTCTTATATCTTTACTGACAATTTAAATAGACTAATCACCCGCCCACACCGCGATCTACAGATTAGGGTACACAGAAACCTGCTCAACGTTCTCTTGCCCAAAAGATTATTCTCCTACAAAACCAAATCAACATAAAAAATTATCCCAGGTATTCGATAATCCAGAACTCTCTACTGGTCCACTAAAGGATCCACCATCACATAGTAATCAGGACTACCCTCTGAGTCCTTTTAACCAAAATTTTCTCGTATCAAGCTAGAGAGAGAAAATACCAAGAGAAAGAAACAAAAAGAAAGAAAAATTAGAGTATAAGATCTCGTTGGGCTTCTTCGTGTCCGGATGACTATAGCCCCATATGAAACTAAGGTTGACTATGAAAATAGATTCATATAAGAAGATATACGAGGCCAACTAGATAATAACGCGTAATTATTCGAATCAGTCAGCACAACGTAATCCAATTCATTTGATCAAAAAATATATATCAAATCAAGAGAATAGATCAGGGGTTATCAATTATGGGTCCAAATGGTAGCTGGCAATAGTAGGGTGTAGGACGGATAGGGTCGACTAGGTAATAGCGTCCGACTATCTAGGTTGGTCCGCTCTGGCCAATCAAACCAATTAAATAATGAAACTAGAATCAGATCATGGTATAGGTAACACAATAAGAATTTATGATGATAGAGTCCAATGGTGCTTGGCAATGGTCGGGGTAAAGCTAGCGTGACCAGTAGTTGGAGCAACACTAGACCTGGACCCTCTATTGGGGTCAACCAGATAGTAACATCCGAGTGCTCAAATTGATCGGATCCAGTTAGTCTAACAAGTCAACTCAAGAGTCAGACTACAATATAGATAGTTGAATAAAGATTGATGATGATGATATTCAGATGTACTCAGTAAGTGACGCGGTGGGGTGCCAGCATGTCGCCCGATGACATGGACTAGGGCCTTTCACCAGAGCCGACTAAAAGTAGGGGTGGCAAAATATGACCCGACCCGCCAACCCGACCCGCGTTCGACCCGCCATAAACAGGTTTGGGTTTGGTCTAAACGGGTTCGGGTCGGATACGGGTTTTAAATGTCTGACTCGTTTATTAATTGGGTCAGATACGGATTTCAGATGTCTGACCCGTGTAATCCGTTTAACCCGTTTAGCTATTGGGCTGATAGACCCGCTTCAGCCCGTTTTATTTGCATCAGCCCAACTTCCCGCGTCGGCCCAATTTCAGCGCGACCCGTTTAACCCGTCCACCGCCCGCGACTTCTCGACTTCGTGAGTTCGTGGCCTTAGGGATTTAGGGTTTGTGCTGCCGTCGCCTCTCAAGTCTCAAGTTTCTTCCCTAGTCCCCTCTCCTCTCCTCCCGATTCTTCGCCTCCCAAGCCCTCTCCTCCAGACCACCGCCTCCGCCCTCTCCTCCTCCGTGTGGATAAGTTCGGCCTCTCCATCGACGGCCACCGCGGCGGCTCGAGGACCACACTCCACCGTCCGCGACTTCTCCTTAGTTAGGGACTTAGGGTTAGGGTTTGTGCCCCGCCCGAGCTCTATTCCCTCCCTCAGTCTCTCTCGAGTCTCTCCCCTCTCCTCTCCTCCGGATTCTTCGCCTCCCGAGTCCTCTCCTCCGGACCTCCGCCCTCTCCTCCCCCGTGCCGACAACTTCGGCCTCCCCATCGACGGTGACCGCGGCGGCTCAACGGGTCCTGGGAACCAAGGTTGAATCTCTGCTCGACTGCTCCTAAAGAGGTCGGATCCTCTGCTCTACCGAGGTAAAAATGATCCACCTTTTTTTCTTTCGGCTGGGGTGATCTTTTTTCGGTTCCTCCCTTCTTCTATTCTCTGTGGGGTTTATCCTAGGCTAGCTTCTTCTATTCTCTTCGGCTGGGCAGACGGGGGCTCGGATTGGGAGGAGTGGGCCTACGCCGGGACCAGCCGTGCTGCCGTGGACGAGGCGGCGATGGGGAGCAATAGACGGGTCGGGAGAAGGCGGCGGGCGGCGGCGATGGGGAGCGGCGGACGGGTCGGCAGAAGGCAGCGGGTGGCGGCGATGGGGAGCGGCGGATGGGTCGGGACTCGGGAGAAGCCAGCGGGCGGCGGCGATGGGGAGCGGCGGATGGGTCGGGACTCGGGAGAAGCCAGCGGGCGGCGGCAGATGGGCCGAGAGAAGCCGAGAAGGCAGCGGGCGAAAAAGGTCCTCTTTTATTTTAAGTATTTTATTTTTGGTTATTTACAGTAATATTTAGTTAAACGGATAAGCATAAACCAACCCGACCTGTTTAATAAACAGGTTAAACGGGTCGGGTCGGGTGACCTGTTTATTAAACAGGTCGGATTCAGGTTGTAATTTCTGACATGTTTAATAAACAGGTCAGGTTCAGATTTATACTTTTCTGACCTGTTTAGCATCTGACCCGACCCGTTTATGCCTGACCCGACCCGATTGCCACCCCTAACTAAAAGTCACTGAGAGATGCCCTTACCAAGTCCAACAATCCTAGAGAGATAATCCAGGTAGAGAGAGAAATAAGAGAGAAAGGAGATAGGGAGAGAGAGGAGAGAGGAGAGAGAAAGAAGAGAGAGGGTTCTCTTCTTCCCCAAAATAGGGGAGAGTCGTACTCTCTCTCTCTCTCTCTCTCTCTCTCTCTCTCTCTCTCTTCTTAGATCAGGGTGGTGGTGGCCTGCTCCGATGGCGGTGGGCCAAGGCAATCCTTCGGCCACAGCCTCACCAACGACGATGGCTGGCCGGCATTAAAAAAAAAGAAGAAAAATCAAGGAAAAAAGGGTTGATTCATGGTAACTCGGCCTAGATCACGACTGATCTCCCTGACCGACGACCACATGAACTTAGAGCTCTAAGGAGGTGGTGAAGCTCAGCCAATTCCGGCGGCCGGCGGCAGCGAACACGAGAGGAAGAGTTGCCAAAATAGGGTACCCCTGTTTCGGATGCATCCCGACGACTTGCCGGCTTAATTCAACATGGCAGCAGCTCTAAAACCAGCAAAAAAAAAAAAGAGAAGGAGGCATAGGGCAATTACCTCGGTCCGACAAGGTTCCAGGGGCGTCCGGTGGTCCCAATTTTTGACGAACACAATAATGAGCAACCGCGAGCTCAACGGGAAGAAGAAGAAGAACGAGAGAGAAAGAAAGGAGATCACTCGGGGTGGAGGCTTTAGAGGGAGAGAACTCTCCATTTATACAGAAGCTGTAGGTCCCGACAGCCCTAAGATTCTGACTAGGCCCTAGGACTTCGACTCCTGGTCGGAAACATCGGAGGAGAAGAAGACTCCAACCGGAGTCTCTTCTCCCCTACCTCGAGCCATAGGGCATGGTGGCCTTGGGCCTGGCCTCTTCGGGCCGGCCCATAAGCCCAAGGACTAGGCTAGGCTGGGTAGGGTTGCTACAGGAGGTATTCCGGCCCATGTGCCACAAGGGATATGTTTCTGTACTCACAGACCTTGATTTTTCCTTGGAACGTTTTTCTTATTCTGTTTTTTGTACCCAGGAGGAAAAAAAAAAAAAAACTTTTCTCGATATCATACATTGCGTGGTTTCAAATTGATGCCAATGTAGTCGTTCCTTGCCATGGCTAGCTAGAGAAAGAATCAAAGCCGGTCATGCCTGCATTTAGGCTAAGGTCTCCATGCATTTATGGCAGTCTTCTGTTTAAGATGGTCTGGGACGGTGAGCCATTCAAATTCCAAACAGGGCCCATGCTGTGGTCTTCCGTCTTTCGGTCGACTCGACACAAGGGAACCGAAAATTGACCTAGCAAAGCCAGTCGGAGATGAATCGAGGCGACAATCACCCATGCATATCGCGGAATTTCCCCTTCGTGCCATTCCCAATGTCATCCATGCGTCCACTAGCATGCATGGCATTGTTCAATCTATGGGCATATGGCACAAGTTTATCATCTTGGGCTTATGTGCCATCTCGATGAGCGGGTACATGTTTTTCTCCAAACATGGATACCATGAATGAGATATAAATTAAATATGACCATCAATAGTAAGCCGGCAATCTTCGCACGATCATGCGTTCTTTTGCTTTGAGAAGGAACATGCTTAGTTTTTATGTATCATTATGGACATGGACATACATCAATTAGATTATTCTAAACATATCATTCAGAAACGTACAAGGAGCTGGTCGCTTAAGAAAGCGATGATTGTATGGAGGAGCTCCTCGATTGTGCCAGGTGATGAAATGCAGAGCCTAAGATCAAAAAAAGGGATGACTGCAAATAAGCAACCAACAGTCACGGGAGAAGGTACTAAGAATCTAGGATGCGCGAAGATATGGAGTCAACTCAGATCCCTTCATTTCTAAAATATTGGGTCCATTCTAACATCGTTGGCGAGCCTGGTGATTAAGTAGCCTTTCTTTATTTTTTTTTTTATGCGAAAAAAAAATCTCTCGCAGACGTGAACCAAGATGGTCGATGACTTGAGCGGATCTCTAGGAATAACTTCACATGGTTGCCGATAGACGGTCCAAAAACTGGGCCTTTGCTGAATTTCAAATGGTTCCTAATGGTGGATTCACATGAGAAGCAACTTCCATGTCTATTGAGCGTTTTGAATCCAAGGATTAACTTGCATGGTAGACTTGTGCACCTGGACTGCAACTTACACATGATCATAAGAATAATAGTGTAAAGACCCGTGCAGGTATGTGTTTAGTTTGCCGAGGTGATCTTGGATACTTATACTGGACTAAGAAACAAAAAAAAAAAACCTTCCGTCTAATTAGACTAATCACATCAGAGCGAAGCCGATATGGATTAGGAAACACTGCAGCATGAGTTCATAGAGACTGACCACGAGCCGATCGTAGTAGTTGTGATTATATTTGAATGAATTTGAACCCTTAGTCTGACGAGGACGTCAGGGCTTCAACAGAAGAAGTATATGAGGATCCCCGGCTAGCTCTTTTTGGATGAGATCCATAGCCTATAGTTGTGATTAGATTTGAATAGATTTGAATCCTTAACCCGACGAGGACGTCAGAACTTAAACAGAGAGAGTATGTGAAGACCCATGCAGGCGCGTATTAGTCCTACATCGATTATTCGTCGAGATCTTGGGTACTTATATAGGATTAAGGAACCCAAAAAAATATCTTCTAGCTAACCATTTTGGGTGAGATCCTAAGTTGCGACAAATAGCGAGCTGGAGAAGCAGCATCTTTTGGGTACATGCCTATCATGCAAGACTTGAGCATTAAGTCAACAATATTGAAATTTGCTAGGATGAAATGTAATGTATCCCAAATTTTCATCTGACATACAGAGAAACACCTCGGAGAGAACCAGGAGACACATAATTGCACACACGATCGATCGATGGTTGATGCTGCTACTAATTTACTGCGAGTTCCTCGTGGGAGCTGGGCTCATCATCGTATGACAGGAGCGTACGCACTACAGAATCCATCGTCGGTCTCCGGTTTCTGTCTTCGTCCAAGCAAGAGACTGCTATCTCCACCATCTTCTCTGCTTGCTTGCAGTTAAACTGCCCATTTAATCTAGAATCCACCATCTCTTCGACCCATGATTCCTCTCCACTCTCCAGTTTCCCCTTCAACATCCTAACCAAACCTATCAGCGTTCCTTCAACCTCCTCTTGATCCCCATCAACCATCAAATTTGAAACCCTGCTTCCCTTCACCATCTCCAGAAGCACGACTCCATAGCTATAGACATCAACCTTCGCAGTGATTGGAAGATTTGTAGTCCATTCAGGAGCCATGTATCCCCTGGTTCCTCGAATCCGTGAAGTGTCCGAACCAACTCCACCTCTCTTCGACAGTTTCGCCAGTCCAAAGTCTGCGATCTTAGGCTCAAATTCACTGTCCAGGAGTATGTTTTCAGGCTTCACATCGCAGTGGATGACCCACTCGAGGCATTCATGATGAAGGTATGCCAATCCTTGGGCCACACCGACAGCAATCTTGAACCTCTCGCTCCATCCCAAAACACTTGCTGTGCCATGTTCGTCGAAGATGTGCTTGTCCAAAGAGCCATTCGCCACATACTCTGTAACTAGCAGCTCGTGCGGACCTTCTGAGCAGAATCCCCATATTCTCACAAGGTTCTTGTGATAAATTCTCCCTATGAGACTCAGTTCAGCTCCGAGCTCTCCTTGGATCACATCTCCCAACCTCTTCACCGCCACCGCCCTGCTATCATCCAATACTCCCTTGTACACAACACCTGAGCCTCCCCTTCCAATCTCATCCATGAATTTCCGAGTTGCCTTTTTGAGCTCTTCATATGCGAACTGCCTGAATTGGCTGGATATCAACCTGTCCCCTTCTTCCAGGGATGCTGGCTTCTGTTCTCTTCTGAAAAGAAACCACCATCCTGATGCGATAAACAGGATCTCGATGCCACCGAACGCTGATATGAAGCAATAGAAATACACCCATCTCGTATTGGAGGAACTTGCTGCTGTAGGTTCCGAGTCCGTAGCATTGCAAATTGGCTCGTGCATTTGAGGAGCAGAGGACCCCGATGTTGATATACTTGCGGGCATCTTCAAGTACGTGACGCCTGGGATGCTCGGAGTTCTTCTCCCGTTAAAGAGAATGCTCTTAGCAAAGCAGTTACCTGCGTCAGACACATAATGCATTCCTTGACAAGAACAATCCTCTTGGCATATCTTCCTGCAATCCTGCAAGGAAATGGAGGTGTTGTAGTGGAGATCGTAACCACAGAAATCGGTTTGGGGTAGCTCTAGATATGTAAATCGCTGAGTGGTGTTGCAGCTCACGTCGATCTTTCGCTTGCAACCTTTGCGCCAGTCGCTTGGATCGCTCATCTCGTAATGAGCAGGGCACGAACAAACCTCTTGGGATGGCGAATATGTGCAGATTCCGTTCCTGCCACACAGCCCGTGTATCAGGCAGAGCTGCGGAAGAGCTTCCCAGGTAACCGACCACGTTCCTATCGATTCATCTAGGCTGTAAAGCCTGAGATTGCCATCGTAGTCCAGAGTCAGCCTTCTTAAGATCCCAGATGCCATGTCGGAAGCATTGAAGGCGATCCGGTCGCTCGAAACGAACTTTCCCATCTCATCCAGTCCTGCATATCTGCTGATATTGTAGTCCGTCCTGCCGTTTTGATACACATCGTAATCAGGATTGGGCCAGTAGATGCTGGAAATCTCAGGCCCATCGTATATGAGCCTGAGGACGTTATCGTTGTCGAAATACAAGCTATAGTAGCCAGAAGAAAGTGATCGTGGAGCGGCTGCAGATACTACTCGCATGGTTTTAGTAATCCGTTGGGTAGGGAGAAGTGTGTCCGTGGGATAATCAAAGCTTTGCCATAGAATGTTACCGCCGGGGTCCTTCACGACAAGATTGCCGGTGTCCAATAGCTGCACTCGATCTGCTTGCGTCGAGCTTGCGTTGGTGCTCCACACAACCGTGCCATCGGTGTCTGCTAGAACCACGCCTCCATCCTTGCGGAAGCTAATTTTTGATCCATGACCATTTACCGGATGATCCCGGTTTGCGGTCCATGCGACGGTCTTGTTGGCTGAGTCGGAGAACCAGATCGAGAAGGCATAGGCATTAAAACCGACGTTATAGAAGCCGCATGAGAAAGACTTGCTCGGGGAGACGAGGAGGATATCCGAGTCATCCCCTACGGAGAGAGAAGACCCTCTTGAAAGAGAGCTCGGTGCTGCTCGTGATGCAGAGGGAGAGAGCAAGAAGAGGAGGAGGAGGATGTTTGTAAGAGGAGATGGATTCTTCATGGTCTTCTGCTGAATGGGTACGACAAGAGAATCTCTTCCGTAGAGCTGTTGGTTAAAAAGGAGGAGGAAGAAGAGGAGAAGCAGCAGAATGAGTTTCATTCTATGAATTCATCCCATGCGAAAGCACCGGACATTTGACTCTGCCGCCTCTAAAACTTTCTAGTATGTTTGAAAACTAATTTGTCCTTTGGAACTCTCTCTCTCTCGTTTCAAAGTACTTGACAAATTCGTTGTTTTTTTGCCCCATTGTAAGTTGAGGAAGGAGGACCTTCCCCAAATTTATTAATAAAGAATAAAACATATAGAGCGGACAAAGAAGGTTGAGAAGAAAAAAAGTGGAAGAGTTTGGAGATGACAGCTCATCATCTATTTTGGTCAATCCCTACTTCAAACTTTCTACAATTAGAAATTGAAGAACTCCAAATCCACTAGCTTAGCGGTGGATTAGCCCAATTAAAAAGTAACATATATTTCTATTCTTTCCTTCCCTCGCCGTACAGAGTTATTAGGGTTATAAAATAATCCTTCCTTCTAGGGATTTGCCCGCTCTCTCGTCCTCTTCATGCTCCTATGGCCGTATGGCGACTACCATCACCGCATCCGCCCTTTTGACCTGCATCTTTTCTTCAAAGATAGAGAGCTATGTCGGCAACAAGCAGCACGGCGTCATCCATTAGGCCAATATCGTCGCCGCCCATATGGTGTTGAACATCGTGTGGACTAGCCTCAGCCCATATGGTGTCACGCCCCGAACCCATTACCTGGGTCGACCATGTGACATGGTTGTATTTGCCCTAAGCAATGTCCTAAAAATCATGCAAGGCCTAAGATGAACAAAAATCTAATAAATCTACAATTAATCTATTAATCTAAATAAATAAATCCATTATATGCATATAATCAAACTGGTTCAGTTAAAAGATCTTTAAATGTTCATCGGTGTCGAAGAAAAATAAACTAACTGATAACTCTGGTACTTGAACTCTGTGCCCAACCCATTTAAAATTATGCACTCTGCGACTCTAAAAAAACGAAGAGAAAGTGCGAATTTTACAATACAGTAAGAATTTCCACACATCCATACCAACACAATGATATAAGTTTAAAATAGCAAAAAATCGTCACACAAATAATAAAATCACAAACTGATTATCAATAATACTCGAATAAACAGTATACATATGTACATCAAATATCAATAAAAATTCAGCTACTCAAGAGTGATATATCATATGATATCTTGTAATTCTTCAATAGTATATTCATTGTTTTTTATTCAATTCTTTTTTAACTTCATTTGGATTAATTATCTTTTCGACTTTGGACCAAATTTCGGTCACATTTTCTGCACGTGACGAGACCATCAATAGGTGTCATGTTTCCAGCTCGTGACAGGGCAACCGATAGTATCACATTTTCATCCTGTAATGGGCCTTCAAGGGTATCACATTTCCATCCTATGATGGGGCTTCAGATAGTATCCCATTTTTAGTCTATGATGGATTTTCGATAGTATCACATTTTCAGCCTTTAATGGGATAACCGATGATAATGAGATCAGCCCAAAGTCCTTGTTCATTCAATCAAGTTCACACCATACATCAATTCTTTTTTTTTTAGTTCCGACTCTAGACTAACCACGATCATGTTTTTCATCCGTGATGGGACAATCACTATAACATTGGTAGTCCAGAGCACTGCATCCATTAGTCCGATTATGCAAGTGCAAGTTATGCTCATATATGCATCCATCATACTATCGATCACAAGCATACATATCAAAATATAATTTAATATAAAAACCATTATGAAACTATTCTTGCTTCTTACTTATCTTGATCATTATCATATCATACATATATATGTATAAAATATCTATATCATGTAGATCAGTGTACAAGAATTCTTACCTCTTTGCTGACAATTTAAATAGACTAATCACCTGCCCACACCGCGATCTATAGATCCCGGTACACAGAAACCTGCTCAACATTTTCTTGCCCAAAAGATTATTCTCCTACAAAACCAAATCAACATAAAAAATTATCCGAGGTATTCGATAATCCAGAACTCTCTACTGGTCCACTAAAGGGTCCACCATCACGTAGTAATCAGGACTACCCTCTAAGTCCTTTTAACCAAAATTTTCTCGTATCAAGCTAGAGAGAGAAAATACCAAGAGAAAGAAACAGAAAGAAAAAAAAAACTAGAATATAAAATCTCGTTGGGCTTCTTCATGTTTGGATGACTATAGCCCCATACAAAACTAAGGTTGACTATGAAAATAGATTCATATAAGAAGATATACGATGCCAACTAGATAATAACGCGTAATTGTTTGAATCAATCAGCACAATGTAATCCAATTCATTTGATCAAAAAATATATATTAAATCAAGAGAATAGATCAGGAGTTATCAATTATGAGTCCAAATGATTGCTGGCAATAGTCGGGTGTAGGACGGATAGGGTCGACTAGGTAATAGCGTCCGACGATCTAGGTTGGTCCGCTCTGGCCAATCAAACCAATTAAATAATGAAACAAGAATTAAACCATGGTATAGGTAACATGCACTTAATGCACTAAATTTTGGATATGCAATCGGTGAGCTTTTTGATTCGCATGGTGACTTACGTGACAGGGAGGCACTTGCTGAACAAGATGACATCTCCAGGGGTGGTCCAGGCACAAAGACGTAATCATGGTCAACAAACTCCAGAGAATCTACGGCTGTAGAATCCATAAATCAAAGAAGAGATAATCAGTGTAAACTAATAAAAAAAAGTAGAAAATAATATAAAGAGCAAAGAAAGACGGAGGTTGACACCTTTCAGAGAAACATTGGTAGGCCTTTGTTCCGGAGCTAACTTGGTATCTTTGGCATTGACACCCAGAGATCTGTGGGAACCATGCCTGGCTATAAGCAGCAGCTTCTAGTTTTGCATGGAACTATATCCAGAAACAAAAGTTCATATTTTTGGACGGACGACAAGCTAGATTTGTCTAATCTGATATTAACAGAATCCATAAGTGGCTCTCATTGAGCTCGTTTTCATCGGCATAGATGGAATTCCATCTTGCCCACTGTATTCATCATCTAAAGGGAAAGGCAAGCAGTTTTCATGAGAACTTTCTCCTGGTGGCCTAGTTGGATTGCATTCAACCATTGGAGGGCCATCTCTCACATTGTATGATGTCTGTCTTCTCATGCAATGAAGAAAATTACATAGTTTAATATGTTCCAGAAAATGGTTTATGGTAATGCCGGAGCATCAAATTCAGGATTCTTTACCTCAATCTTTCATCTAAAGGGTTCTCCAAAAGAAATTGGTGGTTAAAGAACTCGTCAAATGTTAGACGCTCCACTGAGAGCATGGGCAGTGTCACAATCATAAGTAATACACCTTTATCATTGCATCATAACACTTCATATGAGTGAATAGACATGCAACGCAAAATTATATTAGGCAGCAGCAGTGGAAACTGAAAAGGACACAAATGAAATTTCCAAGATATGCAATCTCCAATAAGAGCACAAATACTATTTAACAATAACTTGGAAACTGCACAAAAGCCTTGTTTGCTCTCTCTCTCTCTCTCTCTCAAACACACACATACACATTACTAGTTCCCAAATCTGAGTGTCGTTGAGGTCTAAATAAAATCAGTAATAAGTCTGGTCAGACGCTGGTTGGGGAAACAAGATAACAAAATCAATTTAAGAATCAAGACCTTCCAGTCTTCGATATCTGTGCACTATTGCTCGATGAAATCCACTTAGTTACTAGCCTGCTTGTACTTCAAGAGCCAGGTTGTTGCTCATTCTTTAGATATCACTGAAAAATGGCATAAAGAATTTTAAAAAGGAGTTCCACAGTTGAAAAGGGAAGCATAAAACATGGAAGACTCAAAGCACAATGAATCACACAACCAACAATGTGATTCAGGTCCAGTCCCACGGCCACTTCCCATCTTCCCCGAAACTCCAATAGAAATGCATCCCTATCATAACACTACTTCGTGGCCACCTCAATCTTGCATGAACTCACCTGAAAATGGCAAATACATTGTTGGTCATGCATCAATACATGCGCCTCACGCAGCCCCTACTAATACAAGATTGCAGAACCATCAAACTGACATCCCCTAACACTAATGCTGAATCAAACTTGATTGCAAGTCAATAGACTCTTCAACAGTACATTGCTAGGAAATCCAGATGCTTTCCGGGATAAAGCATTCTTAAAGCCTCCCAAGATACCCTCCCCCTTACTCTCTCTACAACTGTTCAACCTTACCATAATCCATATACGAGACAGAACAAGTGGGCAGAACTATAATCAGGATACAAAGATAATATCGTGCTGGGATGCATCAAAGAAATATTCTATTTCATGGTAAAAGCACAGGTATCAAGTAAAAACATAAATTTCCAAGTAGCTTGACTTGCATGCACCACACATCTCCAAAAATCAATGCTTTGATAACTCAGTGAGCTATCCGAGTGTACAGAGTCCTAAAGACTTAACTTCAACGAGTTAAAATGCTTAGTATTGACTTAGATCATGAAATTCCAAATTTGATGCGGGAACATTGATAAGATAATATAATGAGCCCTTATCCAACCTATAGTTGATTCATTTCAACCAATGAAATATCAATCATGTATAATAGCATAAATGATTTTTAGAATTTTAAGGCACATCCAAATTAGATCATAAAGTCATAAAACATTTTGGTGAAAAATCTATAACTGAACACAATAGCATTAGTGAGCACCATGTTAGTTGCATCAAATTTCCCTCCCAAACCAACCTCGAGAATAGCAACATCTAACTGCTTCAGCGAACATACATTGTTAAAATAGTGATTCAGTTCTACAAATTCCATCTGTATGGGAAAGTTTGATGCACAACGATTGCAAACTTCAGTATCAATAGCCAATATAAATGTGATAAAACAAGAAGAAGAGAAGATGAAATCAATACAAAAACTCTAAATGGAAAGAAGCATTATCACAAGAAAGTAGAGAATGCTATTAAATGAAAGATCTTGCAATATACTGGTCTGTGATGCAACACATTTTTTACTGAAACTAATATGCATTCATGCCAGATTGATGAATAATAGTTAGGCAAAATGCAAGAATTAATTGTAGTGGTATAAGGCACATGAAAGTCGAACTTATGATGGCAAGAGGAGTAAACAGCGATATTGTCATACACATCCAATGAGGCCTCTGCTTATATATCTCATCCTGTCCTAACATAAAAGGAATATAGGAGCTTCACACTATATAGGCTAGAATTAGCCTTCAATTTAAAGGCCTAGTATACTTGGAATATTTTGAGAATCATCACGTGATGGAACTTTGAACAGGTAGCATTCCAATACGTAAATCCTCTTCTCGAATTTGATTCTTCTTGCTAGGTGAGCAATAATTCATAACTATATTATCCAGAAAACCATAACCCGCAAAAGAGATTATTTTGAAATCTTTTACTGGCTTATATTCTATAGGCTGAAAGTAAAACCAAAAGCTTCAGAGAGCTACCTCCCAGATTGCTGGGATGAGGCTTGTTTAGTTTTGTAAAAGGCGCTTGTCTAGGCACTTGGGCAAGGTGATGCAGCCCTGTGGCACCTGAGCATTACACAAGCGAGGTGGGATTGCTAACGTGCTGCCTAGGCTAGCACCTGGTCATGAGAGAGAGGCATTCAAGCGAGCGGCTTTCTAGATCAACAAACTTTTTTTTTGGTTTCTTCCATTTCTGCCCATCTTTCTAAGCCGTCCTATTCAAAGTTCTACAACCTAGATCACCGGCCGGTTGAACCACCAACCGGCCAGGCTTGCAGTCCGGGCAGACCGAATCCCATGCCTCCTAAAAAATCATTTAATTTTGGAACAACTGTAAGAATCATCAGTTGAATTGGCAATCCATCCAAACCGAAACGATTCCCATGAACAGCCTGGTTTTCCAACACTAATAAAACCTTGTTTCACGCTTAGGATTGGGAATTAGGGCAAGGACTTCAATCCTTTGATTTAATAGCCCAAGGGGCGACCACCACAAGCCTCTTGCTCTTCATCCACGCTATTAATGACCGAAGGGTGGTGATGGTCAGTGCCAGAAAGGTAGGCCATTTATCCTCTCTATCTCTATCTCTCTCGTTGATCTCAAGAGTTGTGGCCTCGAGCTTCATTGGCAGCTGGTAGCGCCTAGTCCGCCCACTCTCAGTTCTTGATGCTCAAAACCTCAGCCATGGGCTTCAACAGTGATGGTGGACATGGAGGTCTCAACCTAACCACCTCCATGATTTGCCCTAGTCTCAAGGCAGCAAGGCCTTGGACTTCAAATTACCTCAATCTCCAATAGAGGGATGTGGCATGAAGGCTTTCTTTTGTCAAAAAGAATTTTGGTGGCAGAAGAATTAGAATATTTTATTCCTTTGGCTGGGATTTGGGATTAGAATAAGGTATAGTTTGTTTTCTGTCCACAACAATTTCATTGGTATATTAAATTTATAGGGTGATGTTATATTTTTATTTATAAAATTATAATTCTTGATTTGTAATTTAGTTTCCCAAGCAATGAAAATCTAAATCTATTTACATTACATTTTTTATAATCAAAACGGGAATTTTACCGAGGTTGTACCATTGTAAACAATGTTGGATAGTATTAGAAGAATGCTATGAAGTTTTAAAATATATAAATAATTTTATTATATTTGTAATTTACATAAATATTTAACAATTAATATATTATTGCATCATAATAATGTCACAATCTATTTTCAGTCGACCTGATGGCTGAACCAATGACCCATGACCGAATCATCTTTCAAGTATCTTTCAGGTTGGAACAACGGTGTGAGTTTTAAAATATTGATTCTAGTTAGGGGTTGCAATTTACTCCACCCCATCAAGTACCAACCTGATCCTAATAGGGTGGGTTTTACCTGACCTGGAGCAGAATTGAGATGGTACGGGTACTAGTAAAACCCACCCCAAACTCAACTTGGATTATATATAACTCTTCACAAATCCCCTCCTTGAGGCAAAAAAAATTTGATTTGTATGCCAAAAAAAAAATATTGTAGCTTTAGCTGATCCGATTCATCCAACCCGACCTCCATCTAACTCTACCTGCCCTACCCCGAAGGCAAGGACGGGTGGGTACGGGTAATGGCCTACCCAAGTTATTCTAGTTTTATCTTGAGTATTACAGTTGATTAGAGTCCTCATAAATAAAGGGCTTTAGGAACAACAAAGAAGCCACTTCTTTTATTTGGCTAGAGTTGAGGTTTACTTCCCCTCTCTCCCTCTTCCCTCTCTTTGTTTAATCGGCATTTGTTTTTTTTTCCTTTGTTCTTCTGCTTATGTTTTTCATCTCTCTCTCTCTTTCTATTCTTTTCCTTTATACTATTCATATTCTGACTTGTTCTCTCTCTCTCTCATCTTCTGGTTTTTCTCTTTTTCCCTGACTTTTCCTTTCTCTATTTTTTCTTTATTTGTACTTGACACGTTTTTGTACTGTTCATGATGTCTTTCTCCCTTCTTGTCCTTGTTCAGACCTTTTCCTGCATAGTTTTCCTTTTCTCCTGTCCTGCTTCTCTTTGTTTAATGTTTCTCATCTATTTTTTTCTTTTCCTTGTTTCTTTTTCCCACTCTCTCTCCCTCTCTGTTTAATAATGGAAACAGCCAGCATAGACATTCCATTTTCCTTTTCCCCCCGTTTCTGTGTCCTCTTAGTTTATTCTCCCCCAGTTTTTTGTTTTATTTCTCTTCATTATATTACCCTTTTCTGCCTTTTCATTGAGTTCTCTTATTCTTTTTTATTGTTTTTGGTTTCTGCATTCTGACTAGTGATTTCGACTCTATTTTCTCACAGTGTTCTTTTTTCATTTATCTAGTTTCTGATTAACAGTGTATTATATGGGTTGTAACATGTTCTATTACCATATTCTGTTTTTAATGCATGTCTCGTAAATATTTTGTTTTTTGAATTTCTGTCCATACCACTTTCTATTTTTATATTATCCTAATTTCTTAGTTTATTTTTCTTATATTCTTAACTTCAGATTGACAATGTCATTACGTAAACAAAGATCCACAATGTAACCATTTTCTCACTTTTTATCTTGGTACGCTTTAGTACGGTTCAGTACACCTCGGTATGAGTCGGTACATACCTTGGTACACCTCAATATGGGGCGGTACAGGGCAGTATGGATCCTGTACTGATCCGAACTTGAATTTCATACTGATTCCCACCTGGTACGGCATGGTACGTCCTGTACCGAGGGGTATGGGGCAATACAGCAATCCATAGACTGTATATCATTCATAAAATATGCTTCTGTATTCTAGTTACAACTCTATTGTTAGGGCTTAGAAAAAGTTTGAACATTATAATTGTTAAATAGATCATAGATTATGTACTTATTTTTTGTATTCTATATATCTAATTCCAGATTTAAATGGCATCAGAGGGCTCATCATCAAAATGTGACAAAAAATATCCAGGGTGAAAATATAATTACTTACAAGATCCTAAGGGCCTAAATGCTGTTATATGTTTATTTTGTGGAAAGGCTGCAAAGGGTGGGATTTTCCAAGCAAAACAACACGAAGTGGGGAAACATAAGAATGCTGAGGCTTGTCTAAAATGTACTCCACATGTTAAAGAAGAGTCAGAATGCTGGCTGAAAAGAAGAGTTTAGAAGAGTACTATGATATGTTGTTGGACTATGATGATCAAGAAAATATAATTGAAATTGATGAGGATGATGAAGATATAGTTGTTATTTCTCATGACAAAGGTAAAAGGTAATCACTTCAAATAGCAAGCAGCCCAAGTCAAAGAAGCCAAGGCAAAAGGGACCCTGGATGCCTTTGTTACCAAAAAACCAGAAGTAGCTGCATTCATTAAATCCGGAAGATTGAAGCAAACTACCATCACTTCATATGACAAAAATGCAAGAGAGAAACCATGTGAGTACATTGCTAGATTCTTTTATCAAGCTGTAATCCCATTCAATTGTTCTCATCTAGATAGCTTTAAGTGAATGATTGAAGCTATTGGACAATATGGTCCATATGGGAAACCTCCTGTCATCATGAACTAAGGGTTTCATTCCTTAAAAAGGAGGTAGATTATATGGAGGACCTAATGAAAGGTCACAAGGATGCATGGGCGAAGCATGGCTATTTTTTTATGTCCGATGGGTTGACTGATAAAACAGAACAGAACTTTGATAATTTTTCTGGTGAATTGCCCTCTTGGAACAATGTTTACCGAATCAGTTGATGTATCCTCTTATACGAAAACAAGGGAAAAACTGCTTGAGTTGCTTGACAAATTGGTGGAACACATTGATGCACCAAATGTTGTTCAAGTGATAACCTATAATGGGTCAAACTATGTCTTGGCTGGTAAATTCTTCTTTTTTAAGTCTAAGCCGTAATTCCATACTACAAATTCATCAATTATTGATTCTAATTAATTATCCTATTATTTGGTGATAGGAAAATTGTTGGAACCAAAGTGGCCACATCTGTATTGGACACCTTGCACGGTTCACTGTGTTGATCTAACGTTGGAAGATACCTGATCCCTCACATCAAAAAGATTTTGGAAAGGCCAATTTCAGCTAGTAGCTTCATCCACAACCCTTCAGGGGTGTTAAATATGGGTGTTATATATGATGATGGAATTTACACCAAAGAAAGAGTTGATTAGCCAACTATGACTTGATTTACAACTCCATTCCTCACAATGTAATGCATCCATAAGCAAAAACTCAATTTGAGAAGAATGTTCACCTCGAAAGAGTGACTGACTAGTAATGGGCAATGGCAGAATAGAGCAAGCAGGTAATGGAGATTGTTTTGATGCCTTCATTTGGAATCAAGTCGTATACATACTCTCAAGGTGATGGGCCCTCTAGTTAAAGTTCTCCATCTTGTTGATAGTGAAAAGAAACCGGCTATGGGTACTTATATGAGGCCCTGGACAGAGCTAAAGAAGCTATCAAGAAATCAGTTAATGAGAATGAAGAGAAGTACAAGGAGATTTTTGAAATTATTGATGCAAGGGATTGTCAGCTTCATCAGCCTTTGCATGCAGTAGGTCACTATTTAAGTCCGGATGTCCTTTTGACAATCCAAACTTGGAGTTTGATGATGAAGCAACAAAGGGATTATATGCTCGCAAAATTAATTCCTACTGTTAAGTTGCAAGACAAGATCATCGATGAATTGTCATTATTCAAGAATGCTGAAGGTCTTTTTGGTCTGCCATTGGCAGTTAGATCAAGGAAGACAAGATCTCAGCGTACGATTTTTTTTTTATTTACTGAACTATTTGACTATATATTAGATAGCTTAAGTTGTATTTTTTTATTATACTGCTGAATGGTGGCACTTACATGGAAGTTCAGCTCCTAATTTGCAGCAACTAGCAATCAAAATTCTATGCTTGACTTGTAGTGCTACTGGTTATGAACATGATTGGAGTGTGTTTTTCTATAGATCATAGGCCTGTTGATTCTAGTGGTCAGCTAATCATAAATTAACACATTATCATTTACTTTAGTTTACAGATTCATACCAAAAAGAGAAACAGACTTGACCAAAAATGCCTCGATGAATTTTCTTTCATTAACGACAATCAAGCTCTCAAAGCACGTTAGTATGTGTGATGTCCCTGGCCCATCTCACTGGAAAACAGTGATGAAAGTAATGAATGATTTGGGGGGGGGGGGGGGGGGGGGGGTGGAATGAGTGCAGATTTTGAATCTGAAGATGAATTGGTGTTTCATAATAATACTATGACATGGGGTGCAGTGGGAACTGCAGCTGGAGTTTGAAGTGGGAACACTAGGTCTCAAGCAAGAACAAGGGAAAATGCAATAGCTCCAGCTTCACAACCAGATTTCAAAGAGGAGGCTAATTCAGAAGAGATAGTGAGGAGAATGAAGAATCTAAATCTGGTGAAAATGAGAGCAGAGAGATCTCAATTAATGATTATGATGTTTGAAGTCCTGAAAATTCTTTAGGATGTTTGTGTTGATCTAGTGTCTTTGTTTCTAGTGTACTTGCTGCATTTGTTATCAATTAGAGCCTTGCTTTTTTGGGTGAGTGCCTTGTTGGCACCTTGCTCCCGAGCGACACAGGGGTCCTATCCCCTTGAGGGTGCTCTTTGCTTTTGACAACACTGGGCTAGTAAATATGCTTCTTAATCTAAAAGGATTAAATATAAAGTTATGAAACCATAGTTAACTGCCAAGTAGGTGAGGTCAAATTTATATTCAACCTGAGACAAGGGTCATCCCCTATCATATTTTAAGTGCTACTGTGATAATACCATCCCCCAAAAAAAGAGAGAGAAAGAGAGAGAAAAAGGAAAGACAAAGCCATGCTATCTCTCCTATGCAGCCAAAGAGCAAAGCTGACATCAGCATAGTAAGCACTTGATTTACATAAATCCAACACAGAATTCCAAATGAGGCTTCTAAGGATAAAAGGTACGTTTTAGACATGTTCGAATAAGATTACCCAGATATACCAAAGCAGCTAAAGAAAGACAGTGACAACAGCATCAGAGATCTATGGTAAAAGAAAAAACAAAAGGAGTAAAAGGGGAAAAAATAAAAAGCATTGCAAGAGTGACCTGCTCCGCCTGAACATATTTTGAATGCAAGCAAAGCAAGGAACCGGAAATAGGTTGGCATGGTACATCATCACTAGTTCTGTCCTGCAAGGAAGAGCACATACACCACATGCATCCATTATTCCTAAATAACGGGCAACATTTAGGGCTAGCTGGTATTGCTTTTATCTTCTGTTTTTTGTTTTCAAAAATCCAAGAAGAAAATGAATTAGACCGAATAACATGTAAAACAAACACCTTTTTTATTTTTAATTGTTTGTGAAGTATTCAGTTTTGGGAAGCGGAGATTTATTGTTTCAAAAAAGAATGAAAATAAAAGCAAGAAACTGCAGAATTTTATGCAAATGTTATTTTATGCAATGGCCTTGCTCCAGTTATTTGTTGTCGGCAGCCAAAACACAAAAGGTAGCTCATAAGCTAATAAATCTGACAGCATTATAAATGCACATACCAGCAGCTTGTTCCAACACCATCAAAAGTATTCCAAAGACTTCTCTTCCAAATTTACATCCTAAATTCTCAGGTCAGGAAAAAGAAGAAAATCAGTATTGGCTGCAGCTAAGCTTAAATATCCTATAATTATGCAAACCACGATTTAATTTGTTTTTAAATAATTGATTACGGAAAGGCACCGCAAGTGCATAGATGAAACCCTACACAGCAAGTTGTCCCGTAAAAAAAAAACAACCATATACTAGTTCTTGCATTTGACAGAAAGCTTTGCATCTGAGAAAGAACAAAATCAGATCCAGATCCCTGCCGGGGTCTGGAGCTACAATACTTGCAACCAGCGATAAGAAAACTACGGAGTGGAATTCAAAAGCTTACCAATGCTCCAGGACATTAATTGAGGGGATGTAAAGAGCCCAGTCCGAAATCTGCAACAGCTCATAACAGATTCCGCAAATGTTGAACCCTGTTGAGATTTATTCAAGATTTCACCAACAATCACGTTATCCAGAGAAAATCCACATGTGTCTGATCCTGCAGTGAAAGTTAAGAAAAGCAGAGGGAAGACAAATGATTGTATCCACCTTTTCATTAGTCCCAGTGCCATGGATAACCTTCAGCTGAGGGATCAGGCCATCCAACTCTAACATCTACCAATCCAAACAAAACGACACTGATATGAAGAAAAAATCAGGGAAGCTGACTATAAATAGAAGAACAACAAAGGCAATTCAACGACGCATAATATGACGTTGGCGAACTGTCACGCTCCGGCGATCCAACGTTCTCTGATAGATATTATATCAACCTGGAAGGACGGATTAATGAATTACCTCTGCCACAACAATAATAAGAAAAAATGCACACTCAAATCCCTCCATCTGGGCAGTGTTCCATTTCTTGATTGTTCCAAAAGCCAAACTTCCATCAATAACAAATGCAAAATAAACACCAAAAAATTCACATTTTTCAAAAGATAAATGAATATACACCCCACACACTACTCATCTCAGTCACTGCTACCTCCGGCAGTGCAAGAGTCAAAAAATACAAGCCAAAAAGCAACAAAAGGACAAGCAATTAAGATAGTGTTAGTTTGCCGAATAAATTCGAGGGGGAGTATCTCATGTTTTGGTATTTGATTGATGAATAAAGCAAATAAATGAAGAGAATAAAATATTTTTAATATATATTAAATGTTGTGATGTTTAAATCTTATATAAAGACAAATTATTTTTTATTTTTGTATGATTAAATAACATATAAGTAAGATGATAATTGAAAGGAACAAGATCAATCTATTCCATCCCATAAATCTATTTCACCAAAATGGTATGGAGAGATACCCCTTCATATTGTATATATCTAAATTTTTGGATGTTTGACAAGAATTTGGAAGGATATCCTCCAACTGAGGGATATCTCTCAACTTATGTCACAACAAAACATCACCTAAAAACATAGCACTGCACAGTAAGGTCATTTATTCCGAACGATGGATCAAATTAATCCAATGATCTACGGAGGGAAAAAAACAAATAAATAATGATCCAATACATTCGCAATACAGGACCTTTGCACTGCTAGGGTGCTTTAAGATTCAGGGATCACAGGACAAGATCGACCATCATGATTCGTGTACCAAAGAAAGAAGATCGGACGGACCTACTACTACAGTTCGTTGTAGCGCCGGTATCTGATGGTGTGCCGCCGCAGCCAGAGCTGGTATATCACCGTGTGGAAGAGATCGAACGGACGTGGCCCCGTGCTCAGCTTGAAATGGATGCTAGCCTTGCCGCCGGCCACCCTCATCCGTTCGTACGTCTCCCCGCACGTGCGATTCATCGCCCGCCTCACCTCGCCAGCGCCACCGTGCAACCCCACGAAGAGGGCGATATCGGTCCACCGCAGCACGTCGGAGAACGGCAGGTCGAGGATCGGACAGCCGGAGATCACCACCGGCACGCATCCCATTGCCAGCGCGTCCCCGATCGCGAGATCGCGACGCGGGCGATCACGGTCGTAGTAGAACAAGCAGAACCTACTGACGGACATCGTCCCCAGGCGGCTCACGGGATTCGACGGCCAAGAGTTGATCAGGAAATCCGGGATCCTGCGCAACTCGTCAAGAATCGGGGAGATCACCGGGCTCCGGGGGGCACCATCGTAGAAAGCGAAGAATTTGGAGGGTTTGGCGCTGGGAATCGGGAGGTCGGCGAGCTGGAACATAAGGGAAGGGAGGGTGAGGTCCTTGTGAGGGACAAAGCGGCCTGGGGCCGTGGGGAAGGGCGAAATCTGGATGGAGTTCTTCTTGAGCTCGACCAGGTTGCGGTCCGATTCGATGCCGAGGCCGTCGATGGAGCGGAAGAAGTGGTCCGCGCCGAGGGTGCGGTTCCAGAAGGGGTACTGGGAGCGGATGGCCCGGAGGAATCTTGCGATGGAGCGGGGTTCCTCCGAGGGGAAGGAGAGGTAGAAGAGGTGGGCGCGGTGGGGGTCGGAGGTGAGGAAGGGGCTCCGGAGGAGGGAGGCATCGAAGAGGGCGGCGGAGGAGGAGGCTTCGACGAGGGCGGCGGGGTCCTTCGGGGGGGTGGGGTAGGCAAAGATCTTGAAGGATTTGAGCATCTTCTGGTAGCCTGGAAGGAATGTGGATGGTGAGAGGTAGGGGGAGGATGAGGTTTCGGCGAGGAAGAGGGGCAAAAGGACGAGAAGCAGGAGCAGGAGCAGGAGTAGGTGGAGAAATGGGACCGCCATGGTCGCCGCGAGTTCTTGGAGTGGAATCTTGGCTTCTTGGCAGGAGAGGGAGGAGACGGTGGTTTTCACTGGGTAAGGAAAGGAGGGATTAAGGTTTTTAAAATTCCAGATATTACTATCAGCAATATATGATCCGATTTCGCCCTTCCCCACGGTCTCCAAAATTATAAAAAATAGAAAGAATATCGTAGAAAAGCCCTCAGAAAAATATCCATAAAATTAAAAAAAATAAAAATATATCTAAATATATCTAATATAATTAAATATATTAGAAATTATCATGCTTAGAAAAAAAAATAGAAAACTATTTATATCTAAATACGCTAGAATTCACCACATAAAGGAAATAAATTATTTTGGGAAGCTATGTTAAAATTAATTTCAAAAATTTTTATTTCAAGAATATCACCCTCCTTGTAAACCACTTTGACAGGGGACTTGTAGATCTCCCCACCCTGTATCACAAATATATACATATAATGGCAAAAATGAGCCAACTTAAGAAATTGACAAATATATCTTTCCGCTGGATTTATGACATGGATGTAAAAAAGAAAAAATATTTAAATGTTTTCCTTTATGGATCCTAATAAACTTGTTTGATGTGATTATTTTCTTTGCATTGCTTCAGAGGACCAGTTTGGAGTCAAGGATTGCCGTGAAGGGAGAGACTTAATGCAGGGCAAGCTCTACAGAGCATATCGCCTCCATTTATGCATTGTATGCACCGAATTCATGCGTATGCTAAAAGAATGACGATTTTTACCGAAAATTTATGAGATGTATGCATATTTCATGGCTAATCGAGATTTTGGAGCTTTGCTCCATTTTGGATCCCGGGAGACCTCCAAATTATTATGGACTCATAGCCCAAAAGCTTATATGCTGCTTGGGCCGGATCAACGAAGCTATTCAAGAAAGGCCGTAACTTGTTTGCCAGGACTTTCGTGAATAGATATCTTAATGTAGCTATGTATGAGGCTAATGGGCGAAAATCCATTAGAGCTTTTGCTGCATCTTTTTTTTAGAATCAAAGAGAGAATGGCATAGTTCAGTCTATCCAGGCTAACATTGCTATCATAAATCTGTTGGAACAAAAACAAGATATCACCACAAACCACGCCCTAAAAGTGCTGGAAAAAACATAGAGAGAATCCATCTGGACGTGGACTCTTAACTCTTTTGAAGCTGAAGACCGCCGACTTGATTTCATCCATGGAGGAAGGTGAACCTAGGCACTCAAGATTGGGGCTATGAGGGTAAAGATCCTCCCAGTCCAAACCAATTTGGGGAAACACTCGGTCCATCAAAGATGCTTTTGATGAATTCTGTGAACGCCTCCTTAATTTCTCCTCTGTCCAAAAATTCAAACCCATTCCATTCCGCTGAGTTAATCCAGCTAATTTTTTTAGCTGAAAACTAACAGTTTTTATGGAAACAAGCAGTATTATTGACCAAGTGAAATGTTGACCCTTTAGTGGTAGGTAAATTAACTAAGCCGATCTAATGAAGGAGAGAAAAGCTCGAGAGATTTTGGAAGATTGTTGGTTGCCATTTTCTTTCATGGAGCCGGCATCGGGCGTTAAATCACCTCTTCCAGTCCACGGACTTTGAAAGGAATCTCCACTTAGATTCAACTCTCTCCAAAAGGTGCTTTTGAGATCATGCTCCGTGGGTCCATAAACAAGCATGAAAGTCCATGATGCATTTAGAAAACCTATTGATTTTTGGCTCAAGACATCGAATCGAATCTCCCGTCATTCTATTCAAGAAGAATGTCTCTTGCCAAACGTTTAGCATCCCGAGAAAGCCATTTATTGATTTGGCCGCTAGAAACTCATCTATGGATTGAAGGAGAGGGGTTTTCTAACTTACATTCTTGAATCCCAATGGCACAACAACCACTTGATTCAATGGTTGGACAGAATCCAACTACGGTTCGGATTTCGATCGCGGCCAAGCTCTGTTTAAAGATCCTCCTCATCCTTTCTTCCGCCCCACCAAAGAGCTAGCCCCAATCGAAGTTCATTGCCGAAGATCTTTTCGGTTTTCTCTTCAAAGCTCGGTCGCTATCGCACTGTTGCTGCGTTCAAATGTCGTCAAAAATCAGGTAAAAATCTGGCCCCCCTCGAGCCACCCTCTCTCTCTTCCTTTCGGATTCTTTGAAATGTTGATTTCGCCCGGTGATCATCAAATTTTGGCCGAGAAGGGGCAAAACCCATGTTTCTCTTATTTTGACCGATCGACCTTTGTTTTTCCTCATCACTAGCGAGTTCCCTTGCCGACACTCATTGCTGGGGTTTCCTCCTGATCCCCCATGATAGACTACGATCATCATCGGTGATTCAGACACCAAGTTTGCCCTGTTTTATGACTTGATGGGTCGGAACCCCTATTTTTTATTGTCTTTGGCGCCGTCGGCCACTAGTCACTGTCAGCCCTCCTATTGGTCGGCCATAGGTCCCCTAACCTCGGGCACCACTCGCAGTTTTCCCATTCCTTCCTCTTTCTTGATTAGAAAAAAAAGCATTCTTTCTGTCTTTTTTCTCTCTCTTCCTAATCCTTTCTCTCTCTTATTTCTCTATGATGAACTTTCTCTCTCTATTCTCTCTAAAAACGTTGGATCTAGTATGGTATCTCTTTTCGTGATTTTGGATCAATCTTAGTAAAGGGTCATGATCACGATCGTCGGGCGGCATACCGGCCCAGTACCTCAATCCTGTCAAATACCCATAAAATTTGGTTACTGATGACTTTTATTGAGATACTTAAATTATGACTAATCTTGACTATTTGAGTTCATCATATTTAGATTGATTTATGTAGTCAAATGCCATCGCCTGATCGGCCTTGCCTTTTCTTCATCCTGATTTGGGTATGTGATCGCATCCTCAATAGTATCTGAATTTTTAACTTTGCTTGGCTTTTAAGATAATGATAAAATTAATTATATTTTAATGATATTAAAGCAAACGAACTTGAGCCATCTAACTGAAGTGGAATTTTGAAGCAAGAATAGGAACCTAATGTTTCAAAGCATGTTTTCTGACCTTTGGCAGTGTGATAATTAGTTTATTAAATTTGATTATGATATCTATTTTATACTTGATGAAAAGGGTCAGACATGTTATTATTTCGATAATAATTATTTTAAAATATGTTATATGATTTGAAAAATATGATCGGATAAATTATGAAATTTATTTTATATATATGTGTGTGTGTGTTCTCAACAACGGCTATGATTTAGCTCCGCCAATGAAGATTATTCGTTGACCCCGTCAACTTGTAATCTTAAAAACTGATTTTAACATGGAGCCATCGGTGATTAGAATAGTGATATCTGGCATTTTGTGCATTTTGTATCTGACTCATACCACTGAATTATGTGGCCATAACCTGATGTTGGGTCTCTAGTATCAGTTTATGAAAATATTAATAAATTTTAATATATATATATATATATTATTCGAAAATTGATTTATTTTCTGTCAGTATTATGCTCTTTAGTTATTTATTTATTTAGTATGCTTTGACCCAATTTTTTGGTGTTATATTGCTTACTGGGCTAGCGTAGCTCATTATTCTCTCTTTCTCTATTTTTAGATTCTGAATCATAATTACTCGGGACTTGAGAGAGTGCGCTAGATCTTCTGAAGATATTCGGAATTATTGGAGTTCTAGTTTAGACTAGTTTAGTTAAAACATTTTATTTGATTTGAATTAGTTAGCATATTTTGACTTATTTCACTCAGGAATAATTGATTATGAGAATGATTTGTTTTCAAATCATGATTAAATAAATTTTTAAGAATCAAAGAATTATTATTGCTTTGAGATTATAATATGATCTGCAGCCTTGTATGCTTGCAGGATCCACTTTGCAAGTATGCGGCATCTGTTGCACTTCGACTTCTGGGCAGAACAGTATATGAGTTAGGTAGCCCATTATCTACACTCATCATATACTTGTCTTGGACCGAGTAGAGTTAGACGGGGCAAATTGGATAAATCGGGTTGAATAAGGCTGCAAATTTTTTTTACAAATCAAACAAATAAAAAATATAAAAATATATATATCAGTACTTTATATAATATTAAACAAAATATGAGTCGAAGACATAGAACATAACAAACTATTTTTTCGACATAAATAGAAAAATAATAAACAAAAAATATTATTCTTTAAGAAGTCTAATATTTTTTTAAATGAAAAAATAATCAACTAAACAACTAAATAACTAAGCATGAGAGCATGTAATCTTTTACATGTTTAATCTTTCTCATGAGTGAAGCAACTTGGATAAAGAATTGAGAGGAAATTTATGAAGAGTTACATATATTTTGGTTCGATTCAGGACAAATTTTACCATTACCTGTAACTATTTCTAACTCGCTGCAAGTTGGGTAAAACTCATCCTATTAGAATTGAATTAAAAAAAAGGTACCTAATGGGGCAGAATAAATTACCACCTTTAATTATTTATTTTTTTGCATTATTGTCTGATATTTGTAAAAACAAATTCCATTATTGCATTTCCAAGAAAAAAGAGACAGAAGAAAATAATAATAACAATAATAGTAACAGTAACAACTATTATTTTTATCTATATAGATGGATTATTTTTCTTGAATTAGAATAACAGATGGTACCATAGTTACTTTCAGCACCGAGCGTAGCTTTAAGGAACGTGTAGACGGGTAGACGAAGCAAGCCACGGAGTGGACCGAGTCTTTTTTCTTTTTTAGCAGGCAGCAGCGAAACTCGATCCAAAACCAGACTTTCTTCCTCTTTCTACTCACCCCTCAGGAGAAGGAGAGGCCGTATCTTTCCCTCGAATTCGAAACCCTCCTCTATTCTCTCTGTTTTTTTTTTTTATCCTTCTCCTCAGTCGGATTTCTTTCACACTCGCCTCTCAGTCTCCTTCGAGGTCGGAATCGAAGGACTGACGATATCTAGGGTTTCTTCCGACGCGCACAGAGAGACGGAGCGTCGTGAGAGTAATCGATGGATTGGGGGAACGTGACGACGGAGGATCTGATCGACGCCCTTAAAGAAGTGGACTGGTCTTCTCCTCCGCGCCCGGTCTCCGAATTCTTCTCCAGATTCACCGTCCCCAGATCCTACTCCAAATGGAACAGCCGCTTAAAGTGCAATCTCTACTAGTATGATCGCATCACGACCCTCATTGATTTGTTTCTGTTGTTTCATGACTCATGGAAACCCTAATTCGCGTTTTTAGATTTATTGGATTCTTGATTTACGTTTCTTGATCGATTAGGTTGTTTTCTTGATCGATGAGGTGACGTGCTTGGAGTTATTTTTATCGGCATCCTTCTTACATAATAACTTCTTGGATGAATGGTTCTTTTTTTTTTTTGATTATTAGAACTCTAAGAATGCTTGGCAATTCAGTAGCCTTAGTCTGCATAATTAATCAGGTGAACCAAAAATTGTGTGAAATAGTTTTGTTTTTCTTTTTGTTTTTTTCCTCCGATGCTATTCTAAATTTTAGGACATGGAATAACTGCATTGGATCTCATGGAAAAATTGTAGTTTGCTGGCTATAGAAGCAAATTCTTTTCTTGTTATCTGGATTCACTACTTTATTTGAAAGATTACATCTTGACTTTTTTTTTCACGTGAGTTGCAGTTACCGGACGAATTACTTCATCATGATCGTATTTATTCTTGGTAAGAAAGTTACTGAGGCAAAGCGCAGTTGTTGTGTACATGTATGTGTTGTTTCCTGACGTTTCTTTTTTTTCTTTTTTTGCCCTTCTTCTTCTTCTACTATAGGGATTGGCTTTCTTTTCAGGCCTCTTGCCATTCTTGCCACCATTTTGACAGGCCTGAGTATTGCATTCCTGAATGACAGGTAAGTTTTTCTCATCTTCATTGTTTGGCAACTTTGATTTGTTGACTATATAGCCATGCTATATGTTGATATAAAGCTAGTTATAGCTGATAGTGCGCTTCATGCAATTCTTTCTTACCTGGTATGCATTTCTTATTTGGCATGCATTTCTTATCTGGCCGTGTATTTGTATTCATTAAAGTAAATGCATTTCTCATATATAGAGTTTATGATTCATTATATAGCATAAATTGATGTTTTGTGTTTGCTTCTGTCCCCCTTAGGATACGATGCAACACAACCATTGATGCCACTAACATCAAATCGTTAACTTTTTGGCATTTTGCTTGATTATGAACATTTTTGTTCAATAACTTGTGCTTGAATCTTGATCATCGATGTATGCCCTGTTTTGGCATTTTGACACAGTACCCAGTCAAAAATCTTCTATAAGACTGGGATTTGTGAAGTAGAAAAACTGAAATTAAGGGAAAAAGAGTGCGCAGGTGAGTTGTTTATCAGATCCCTCATCCCGATGTTCTTGGATTTTGATAAGAAAAAACATTTGAAAGGTGATTCACATTGTTTGGAAAATTCTGGAATTTTGACTCCACCGCGCCTCATCCTTGATCCGATTAAGAAGAAGAAAGATTGCCCTCAACCCACTCAACTCGAATCTCTGCAAAGAAATTTAGAAGAGGATCAATCCGCCACCCAAATACCTTCAGCGTCTCCTTCTACCTTCTTATCTCTATAATGCCCATGCCACATGGCAGATCTTACCTGATGGATAATGTGTTGCTTCATCGAAATGGGGCCTTAAAATGTTCAGAAGATTAATTGCCTATTGGGTTCTGGAAAAACACAAAGGCCCGTACAAAAGCTTAAATAATCATTGTTATTTTGGTAAGAAAAATGAAGATTAGAGAGGTGTCACCGTTAAAATGACCTGTGGAAGACAGAGGAGTAAAAAAAAGAGGGCTACCTCATACATCGTAATTTATGGACTGTAAAGTTTCCATGTTAAAATTGAAAAGGTATTGAACTAGAACATGTTTGACTTTCACTGAAAGGTCTTGAAATTATGTTGTCAGCTTAAGAAGTGGCAGGTCATGCTTCACTACTTTACTGCCTCCATGGAAGGAGTCAGGATCATAATCTTCATGAGATCTTTTCATTGTTGTTTCAAACATCCCTAAAGGTAATTAGTGCTGATAGTTTCTTCATATCCTTGTTACCTATTAAATTGGTTGTATATTTGCTCTCTTAGTTGCCCACTATAAAGAAGAATATTAGAGTAGTTTGCAGTGCTTTTTATATATAATAGAGATCTCTTAGTAGGTGTCCATGCTTCTATATTTGACATTGTTGAGTTGCCTAAGTTACCATTTATCTAGAAAGGAAAGAAACCATAGTTTATCAGAACGTGGAGATCTTAGTAGGAAAGTGTAACATCACTTATAGACATGATTCCAGGGAGGAGAGTCGATATGAGTATTCTATAAGAGATCGAGTAAATTTAGCAATAATGAAATTGAGAAATGGAACAATTTATTTGTTACAATGAGAAAATGCAATATGACAGATGGGTTATGGATATGGAAATGTAGGTCTAAAGCATAAACTGTTAGATGTAAACAATAAGTGATAATATTTAAACATGTTTCTTTAATGTTATTTGGATGCATTTAATATTAATAATAATATTTAAACATGTTTCTTTAATGTTTTTTGGATGCATTAAATATATAAACATTGTGTAAAAATTTATTTTTTGTTGGATACTAATTGGTTATGTATGGTATGGCTGAAAGGAAATAAGTGGGTATATGGAATATAACACCTAGGGATAGGAAGAAGGAATGTAATGCGAGTTTTCATGCTTGTGCATTAGTGCAATATGATTTAGCAATTTGTGTGTTTACTTTGCAGAGAGATGGGCACTTTCTGATCAGTTAAGCAGAAATGCAGGAGGAATTTACATTTGGTCAGTTAAAGTATTGTCTAGATGCAACATACTGTGAATGAGTTTATATTGGCATGTTATCTGGCGATAAGAAATGCTTAGTTTAGAATAGATGCATTTAATGTTCATAATAATAGATCAAACTTGTCACAAATAGATTAAGTTATTTTAATTGAAAGGGGAGGGGCGTTGAACAACTTGCCAAAGTGAAATTGTTCCCAAATAAGTCTGCCGCTTGCTGCATAAACTATCAGGCATTGCCATGGCAGTATAGATGAGAGAGAGAGCTCAAAACAATTTTTGTTGGACAAGGTTCAGCATGTTATCCGTGAAAAATGTTGATGATTCAGAATGAAAAAAGTAAAACTGTGAATCATATGAAAGAATAGAACATGTGAGGATGAGAAAATCTGGTAAACATGGTTATTTATTTGGCTAATGGCGTATTGTGCAAGATTATGCTTGATGAAAGGTTAGGAAAGCAACAAACTTTTATGTAATGCTAAAGGGAGAGAAAAATGTTGTTTACATTTAAGTTTGTCTACAGGGATGGTTCATGGTTGGGAAAAACCTGCATGAAGATCTGAGGGAGCTAAAAAGAGATATACTGAAAGATATGTACTGGCTGGTAGACTAGCTAATTGTTTGTCATATTAATAGTTATCATGTCATGCTGTGGCTTAAATATCGAAGGGTGAGAAGACAGTTTACAAACTAGTAATATATGAGGGAGGAAGTGGAGATATAAATCAAATTGCCTATCATTAAAGTTTTAAATTTGTTGAAAGATGATCAGGTAAACTGAAGACAAACTGTATATTTCTCAAAATCACTGAACAAGAAGTTTCCAAGGGAACATATTTCGAAGGAGACCTACCTTCATGGTGAATTCGTTTGTTGCATTGGTAGATTAGGATGTTGTTTTAATTGGCTTTGACTAATTCTAATGCCTGCACAAATATCAATCATTAAGGAAGAAATTAGATTATTATGGTAACTGACGTGTTTATTGCACTCTCTTTACTAACTTGGTGGGTTAAGATTATATACAATACCGTAGCAGCAGCCGTGGTGAAATTGAAAAGATGCTGAAGTGGCAGTTGTGGAGCAGTGGTTATTAAAAACTGATCATAGTAAAATTTTAATCAAACTTATGGTAAAAATATTTCTCCTGTATTTATTGGATATGAAAGCACCTTCTGTAATCTCGGTTAAACTTTGTTTGCATCATTATTTAGCATCGTTAATTCGTAACTTTCTGATGCCTTTGGTCTTTATTTTTGTTTTGAATTCATATTTATCTGAATAATCTAATTGAGCATGTCTTCTGATTGTTTGAGTTTTACAGCTTTGCAGTTACTTTTAATGAGAAGGTAACAAGAACTGTCAGACAATTTTCTCCACATGTAGCTGCAAAGTTGAGGCCACCTATAACGTGAGTGTGCTGACCTCTTTCTTATGTAATTTGTGAGGCCTAGTTATTTCTGACAAATTTTACTGCTGATGGGATTGATGCTCAGGCCTGTTCTTCGTGGGCGGTCATCTGCAAAAAGAGCGATTCATATATGTGGACGGCCTCGTTGGGTTTTCGTCTTGGTATTCTCAGCAGGTTAATCGAAAACTATGTAAAGCTGTAGTTTTTATGACAATTATATATCTCTTGATCCTGAGACTGTCAACATATATCAATATTAATTGCTTAAATTCTTTGCTTTTCAGCCAGTTGCATCCTCTGGTTAACCTCTTGCAGGCTCCTTACCGTTCTTTGGGCACTTCTCATTGGACTGCTTGGTATAGACAAAACCCAGCTGATTTCTCAGTCATTATGACAATTTTTTACTCATGAACATTTTGATCCATTCTCATGTCCTTTCAATACTTCCCTGCAGCAACACTACTTCATGCAAGCTTTAGAACACCAAATCTGAAAGCACGTCTGAACACATTTCGCGAGGAATTTCGAGCGGTGTGGCGCAACTACAGTGAGCTGTAACTGTAGTCCTGCTGAGATTATATGATGCAAGTAGCATGCATTGTTTCTTCCTGGCCCTTTAGCTTCTACACATATGATTAACTGTGGTTTATCTGTTGATGCATCCAGCATGTATAAACATCAATTAAGCTTTTAAATATTTTGCAAGGCATCATCATCTTGTCGTGTCATGACTTTTTGAAACTTTGCCTGTCTCTTCATGGTCTGTTGGAATCTAAACTGAAACTACAATTAGACTGGAATATTTTTAGTATTTTGATAAACTTGGGATTGCAGTATCAGTGCCTCGTTGATCCCACCAAAATCTCCCTACCTCTTTCTCTTATCCTCAGATAATCCGGAAGCATGCATTAGAGTTGTTTTGCCACTGATAGAGGAGATCGTACTTATGTGGTAGGTGGGCACTCAAACCAGTTCTTTTCTTGAGCCAGTCCACTGATAAAACTAATAATCTGATACATTGAATTTGGGATCTTGTAAATATTTGAATTCTATAAGCCCTAATTACTTTATAGATATAAATTTATATCTTCAGAATTCTGCAACAAAATAGAATCTAAAATGCAGCTAGTTGCTTGTATGTTTTATATGATTACAAGTTTTCAAGTTATCACACAGGTAAGAAGCATATTCTGCAAGAACTGATTATGTCATATGGACACGATTGAGATTTGTATGAATAGGAAGTGAACACATGATGATTGATTAATAGAAGCTGGACAAAAGGCTTATAGCATGCAAGTAGGGACGTGCGTATAGAGGGAACAGTTTCACATATGTAGTGATCTGGCTGGCGGAGCAGGGTGTTGGACAAGTGCATCCTTGATGAATGGGTCAATAGTGTTGGGGCACCACCTGTAGTATTCTGGGAATTAAATTAGTTGATTGTTAATTTCCATCCCGTTCGGTCATGTTATGCACATTTTGTAGTTGCTATTTATATACGTCGTGGGACTGGACCATGCATTGGCATTGTATATGTCATATGAAAGTTTTTGTTCTGACATTCTTTAGAGATTGCAAGTAAGGTGCTTCTCACAATAAGCTACATGAAGAATTGCTTCTATAAAACCAGATTAAGATACAATAAATTTCGAGGGTTGGTTAAATAAGAAAGTTCAACAGCGTGCCTAGGCATTATCGCAATCTGAACCGAGTAAAAGTTAGGTGCTCTTCATAGAGGTTGCCATGTAGCAAATGTCTCATTCCATCTTTTTATAATCTCTGTTCAAACTAGTTGATGCTTTTCTTCTTCTGCACTGCTTATATCTATCATGCTTGCTTTTCTTTTCTTTTCTTTTCTTTGTTAATAAAATATCAAAAAGGAGGAGACAGACCTTTACATGGAGCTTTAACCGGGTCATTCGTATGCATGAGCCATAAAACACGATCAACTCCTCTTTCTTGCTGGATGTCTATGTAAAGATTTTTTTTGGCCCATTTAGAGTCGAGAAGTGGAGATGGAGAGAGCGAAATTGCCGACTTTAGCACGGGAAAGGGAAACCTGCGACAACAAAAAAAAGGTGTCGTCAATGCACACAAAACCTTGCCAGGGTAAAAAACATCAGTGCCCACGCGAAATCGTAGCAGCCCGACCGACTGACTCTAAAATGACGACCGATGTGCTCTCATTTTGGGTACACATACGGGCCCGAGAGGTTCCGACTGCGCGTGCCATCAGTGCTGACGATTGACACCAGCTGGGATGTGAAATCTAGCTATGAGCGATCACACAACGAAAATTTGAAGCAGTTTGATCATCAACAAGATGCATGAGATGGATATACGTCAAAATATGACACAGCTTAGTGCCCGACTCTTGCATCTCGGTGCATGATCAATTATCGCACTGAGTCTTTGGTCATCAACTTCATGCTGGATTCTTATTAATTACTTTTAGAAAATGTGTGTGAAGCATATATTGCACACACTGATTATCACTCATAAGAGCACGTACATATTCATGGATGGTAAAGGTCTCCTAGTGCTTGTTGGTACCTAGGGTCACACTTAGGGCAGGCTGCTTGGCATAATTCTTGTGATCTATAACAAGGTTTACCGGGCATGGTTACACAGCAGTAGCAGATCATCCCGTCACAAACTCGCCTGAGGCATGGTATAATCACGAATTTACTGCTCTCGTCCATCCTTTCAACGACTTGACCTATCCAAAAGACGTCAAAGATTAGAAATAATATTGGCCTGTGTTGAAAAGCCTGACAGAAAACTTCTAAATTTGGCCATGAGTTAAAACATTTTTGGATGATCACCCTATACCAAATGCCCTTATAGTATTACCTATCTTCAATTTTTTTATGAAAATTGATAGATAGACTGATAATTAGACCCGCACATACATACATACATACACAGAGAGAGATAGGCTGATTAAGAGAGTAACTTTACTTACATTGATTATGAGCAAAGAGGCCTACAAGGATGAAGAAAATCAGAGCCAAGCACTTGGTCTTAATGGTTAGGGCGCTAAAGGGAATTGAAAAAGACAACGACCCCATCAATGTCCAAGTTTCCTGACCCCTTCGATGCGATGAACCCGTAAGTGGCCGCGGCTCTCACGCTTTTGCTGAATCCTAATGAAAGCTTTTCCCACTTTGCTTTACTGGATATGGAGAATGAGGAGGAGAAGGAGAAGCAGATCAGATAGAGGCAGGTGGAAGAAAGGAGTTACAGCAAAAAAAAAAAAAATGGTTTGAGAGAGAACCTGGATGGTGGCTCCAGTGATGTGAGGAGTAAAGAAGGAAGTGCGACGCTTTCCCCGGCTTTAACGAAGGAGCTGGAAATCTGTACGTGGCCGGAGAAAGGGTGGAAGGGAGGTGAGGTGGGAGTGGATGGATGAGAAACAGAGGAAGTGATGAAGATGCATGGAAGAGAGTCTAAAGAGAGAGAGATGCAATGCACTTACCTAATGGAGAAAAAGGAAGTGGCAGTTCATCATTAAAGTTCATTGCTTCATATATCATACAAATTTGTCATTAAAACTCATTGCTTAATATATAACAGAAATTTTACTAGTATATTAATGATGCTGCTATTATCAAAACACATCATAAAGAGCATTGAATTCTATTTACCACTCAAGGCTGCATGTGTGGATGCAAGTATTGGCAGCCTCATTATTTAATACGGTGGGATTCTAGTGAATGAGAGTAGCCCACAAAGAAAAGAGACATGAAAAAGAAAAAAAAAATTGTTCCACTTTTCTTTTTACTACCACTTTGAGAACTAGCTCCACTATTTTTTTTCTAGCATTTTGAAAACGAGATTCATAGTTTTTTTTTTCTTTTTTCTGTTATATGGTCGGCATGGTCCGGGGTTCTACAGAAACTACAACCAAAAGAGTGTGCTAATATGAGCTGCCAGCCCAAAGAGAAGACACCCTTAGGCTCGCCATCATCCCCAGAAGCGACAGCTACGGTGATATCAATGATAGAGAGCGAGGCCATCCATAATTGATGAGCAAAGGTGCATTGGATAAGAGCTTCGGTTGCATCCTCCTCAATGCCTGCACACAATATCACTATCCTCAATGCTTGGATTTCCATCAAAAAATTTGGACCCTTGGAGCTAGTTGCTTCCAAATCCATTTGGAGATGCTTTTTGCAGGTGTACTCGGTGCTGAGGTTGCTTTCCTTATAACTCCTTCAAGCTTATCTTCGAGTTGTTTGTAATAGCCCAAACCGACCTATCATCAGTAGAATTGACCATGATATGAATCGAGGATATAATTTCCACCAGATCTGGAGATCCAATATATGTTTACTCCAATTCCTATCGTCAGCGATCGATCGGATCAGCCGCTTTGATTTTATCATTACAATTATCATAATTCAGAGCAGCGGACAGCATATTCAAAGTCGTATCTGAAATCCATGGGCTGCTAGTCAAGTTGATAGAATAAACATTACCTGTGCCCCAGCAAAAACCAGTCTGCACTAGATGAGCACTTCTATATTGATATTATAAAATCTTCCGCTTATGCAAATACTTTCAGCACATCGATATTATAAAACCTTACTGATGATTTTGTAATTTTTTTGATAGTTATTTCATTGCTATTAGGCATGGATTCCAATCCTTTTTTTGGTAAGGTGATCTTAATATTTAAAAACTATTTGCTAACATATTTTATGGTATATAAGGATATCAAACAACATTTATTGAATGACAACATGAAAGGTGCCAAGCTAATATCGACTAATTGACATTCCTCTCTCTAAGTGAAGCCCTAGCGTTCAAGGCCTGGTGGAGGCAACTCTATTGTATTTTGCAATAGTGGAATGGATAATGTGATCCACCAAGGCCACAACTACAATTTGGTACACTTTTTTTGATTGTACTCTAAATTTTATGGTCAAAGATATAAAGGATGTTATGCAAGTTAATCCTCGAGCAATTAAATAGAAATTAAGTTCGATGTACTTTTAGAAAGTTGTCCAATTTCAATAGTTTTCTTTAGTATTTTGATCAGTATACTTCTTCACTCTTGAAAAAATGGCTGCCGGAGAAGTAAAACAGATGCGAATGAGGCTTCATTCCGGTTCATGGAAGTCAGGCCTCAACACTTTGATCTAGTCTGAAAATGAAACTGAAAATTTTGGTAAATATTTCTTCATCCATTATCAGCATAATTAATTCTAGAAATGATAAGACTTATTTTGTATTTGGTTAAATTTTCTTCGTCCCCCTCTCATGATTATATACACAAATATGTATATATTATCTAATATTTATATATTTATATATACACACATCTACGTATTCATACACATTTATTTACATTAGGCCGTCCCTTCGCTCATGCGACCATCGTGAACTACACCAAACCAGAATGGTGCTATGAGCATGAAAACAAGTGGCTTAAATTGCTAGGCTTGGCCTACCCCTGAACATAGGGAAGTGAAGAAAGTTCCTCCCCATCCTTGATGATGCACCCTAAAGTAAATTGGGCTATTAGAGGAGGCACATCTCGAAACAAAGCTTTATCGACTAGATTTAAGTCCGCGCATGGGAAAATTCTTCACTTCTCAACAATGAAATATGTCACCTAGAAAAGGAACGGCAAACAACTAAAAGCCTTTTTTTAAAAAAAAAAAAAATCTATTGGCATTCAATACGATCATGGGAAAAAATAGAATTTCCATCTAATTTTGTCCTTTAAAAAAAAAAATCTGCATATATTAACAGATAGGTTCTTGAACCCAAGACCAGATAAAGAATCCAAGCTAATAATTTAACCTAGCAGAGAAACAGCTAATTCATTTCTGGATTAACCTATGACATTGCTCCCACTGATTCGTTTATGAATTACAAAGCATCCATTGCGTTGTTAATAGTTTCAAAAGAATGCAGGAAACTAATTCCTCAACACTCGAATAACAACAAAGCGATATAATGTGATACCAAACGTTATAAAATGCATCAGATTATCTGCTTCTCAATGTTCTATATCATGCAACTAAGAATTTCTGCCCAACCAACAGGCAAAATTTTCCTTGGAAGCAGAAAAGCATTACTTTAGGGCAAAAACAGAAGCTCATTACTATAAATGCTAGGATGCATTCATTTATCCTATTCCACACAATGAACTTCTAATTAGAAAGTCAACAAGGTAGAAAGCTCAAAATGTCCCAACTCACTTGCATACGCAATGGCAATGGGAAAAATTAGAATTTCCATCTAATTTTGTCCTTTTCAAAAAAAAAAAAATCTACATCTATTAACAGATAGTTTCTTGAACCTCAAGACCAGATAAAGAATCCAAGCTAATAATTTAACCTAGCAGAGAAACAGCTAATTCATTTCTGGATTAACCTATGACATAGATCCCACTGTGATTCGTTTATGAATTACAAAGCATCCATTGTGTTGTTAATAGTTTCAAAAGAATGCAGGAAACTAATTCCTCAACACTCGAATAACAACAAAGCGATTTAATGTGATACCGAACGTTATAAATGCATCAGATTATCTGCTTCTCAATGTTCTATATCATGCAACTAAGAATTTCTGCCCAAAACAGGCAAAATTTTCCATGGAAGCAGAAAAGCATTACTTTAGGGCAAAAACAGAAGCTCATTACTATAAATGCTAGGATGCATTCATTTATCCTATTCCACACAATGAACAGAATATAATTGAACTTCTACTTAGAAAGTCAACAAGGTAGAAAGCTCAAAATGTCCCAACTCACTTGCATACGCAGTGGCAATAGGAAAAATTAGAATATGCATCTAATTTTGTCCTTAAAAAAAAAAAAACTGCATATATTAACAGGTAGGTTCTCCCTTTCGAACAAGGGAAAAGATAAGAGGAAAAAGAAGAGAAAAAAAAAGATCAAATCATCTCCACTTCACTCGTGCTCATTTGCTCCGGGCGGGACAGAAGAAAGACTGGAAGCGCCGGTCCTTTGCTCCAGGTGAGTGGTATCATGGTTTATTTATTTATTTATTTATTTATTTATGTTGTTTTGTAGGATGAGAAAATGGAGAAATTGAGGGAGAAGAGAGAACTTCCCTCAGCTGCCGCTGCAACTGCCCTTTCTCCGCGGGTTTGGAGGGTTGGGGCGGCGGCGGCGCGGCGGAGGGAGGAGGAAGTGATTAAAAAGAAGAGCGAGCGAGAGAGAGAGAGAGTAGATGAGGAAGACCTTGGGAGAGGAGAGGAGTCGGTGGACGGCCTCGTCGGGGTCGATGTTGCACTCCTTAAGCATGGAGTAGATCTCCGAATCCGGGCGGTTCACGACCTCCTTCGCGCCTCCACATCGTTGGGATCGGGCCGGCCGCCGGCCCGTTACCCCTACTTCCCCCTCCGCCGTCGCTCATCTTTCCTCCTACTCCTCCGCTCGTCTCCAGTCGGCGGAGGAAGCGAAGAAGGAAGAGGAGGGACGGGAGGAGATCTAGTGGGAGCCGGCGCGGGGTTCGGGTTGTATCAAGCGAGCGTTTCAGAAAGAAGGGTCTTGACATTGTCACCAGACCTTACTTGGAATTGAGGAGGAAAGGATGGAACGAAAAAATTTTGATGTTTGAAAATTTTTTAGTGAAAAAAAAAAAAGAAAAAAAATAGGGGAAAAATTTTTGGGCTCCAATTCTCTCATTTCTTTCCTCCCATAAGTGGAAGAGTTTAGAGAGAAAGATATTAGAACTTAATAATTTTTTTATAATACCTATTTTATTCTTAAATTAAATAAGTACCAAATTAAAAGAATAATTCTTCATCTCCTATCCGATCCATTTGCACATCTACTCATTAGCATGCCCCTTTTATAATAAGGGTATTTTAGTAAAAGTGTTAAAAATGTATGCTTTTTTCTTTTCTCTCCAAACTTCCAAATAAGACGAAGGAAAGTACTTTTTCTTCCCTCCTAAATCTTACAAACAAGAGAAGAGAAAAGTCTATTCTATTCCTTTGTTTTCTTTTCCCTCCTCATTAAAGTTTTCCTTTCTTTTCTTTTCTCCTCAAAACTCCCAAACGGAGGATTAGTGTTAACGCTTTCACTTCAGGCCTTGTGATGACATGAAGTTATTGTTTATTTTTGAGAGGTTTTATAATGTTATAATGGATGAGCTGCATTAATTTATCAACTAATCTAGCATTAATTTATAATGGATGGTTTTATATTGTTTCTTTCTTGAATTAGATTCTTAGCTTATCAACTAATCTAGCATTAATTTCTACTGGTTCATAGCAGGAGAGGATGAAGGTGATCGGGAGCCCTGGCACCGTAAGCGGGCTGCTGCTGAGGATAGGCCGGTGCATTTTTTCTATCCCATCAATTTGCTTCATGCTCTCTGATGGTTGGAATGTTAGCTTCACGGTGATCATGTATGATCTGATACCTTTTCCTATGAATATACTTTTTGATTAGGAGGTCATGTGCCCACATATTTAAACTTACTTTAGTTGCTAATATCTTTTATTTTTTTTTTCCTCTTGTTCATAATTCATTGCATCCATTTTATTGAGCCTTTTCCTATCTTAATTTTACTAGACGGTGATTCCAATTTGTCTTGTAAGTATCATTTCCATTCAAATTTCAAATAGATGCATTGCTAAATCAATTTAAGGTCTTGACCATGTTAAAAGAAATTTACATGTTTCGCTTATGCAATTACACTCATCACATTAATATATAAAACCTTTCTGATGATTTTGTTATTTTTTCATGGTTCTTTCATAGGTATTGGGCACGGATTACTATCCTTTTTTTTGTAAGGTCATCTAAATATTGAAAAACTATTTTCTAAAACATTTTATAGTATATAAAGATATGGAATAACATATGTTGAATGATAACATGATAGGTGCCGACCTGAAATCCACCAATTGATATTCCTCTATCTAAGTTGAATGTCTAGGGTTCAAAACCTGATGGTGGCATCCCTATGGTATTTCCAAAAAATGATAGTAGAATGGATAATGGGATCCACTAAAGCCACAACTACAATTTAGTGTATTTTTTGATGATTGTACTCCAAATTTTATTGTTAAAGATGGGTGTTATGCAAGTTATTCCTCAAGCAATTAAATAGGAATTAAGTTTGATGTACTTTTAGATGATTGCTGAATATCCCTAGTTTTATTTAGTATCTTGAGCTTTACAAATCTTCGCTCTTAAAAAAATGGATGCTAGAGAATTAAAACATTTATCAATGCTTTAGATGTGAACGAGGCTTCATTCCAATTCATGAAAAAGTCATATATGATGCCAAGGCCTTGACACTTAGACCCATTCTGAAATTGAAATGGAAAATTTTGGTAAATATTTGTTCATCCTCTATAAGTAGAATTAATTCTAGAATTGGTAAGAAAAGACTTATTTTTATTTGGATGATTTGTCTTCATCCCCCTCTCATGATTATGTGCACAAATATGCGTATATTATCTAATAGGTATGTATGTATGTATATATCCATACATCTACATATTCATGCATGCAAGCACCTGGTTAGAAAGGAAGATAGACGGATATATTGTTCAAGGCCGAGGATAGGTTTGGCTGTATTTATATATCATCAAAGCATGCACCAAAGTTGACAACCATATCATAGCCAAAAGCTGCATGGTACTAAGAGGTGAGATTAAGTAAGTTAATCTTATTGATATAAATTTATAATGGTATATATAGCCCTTGTAATAGGCAACCAAATAGGTTATGATACTATATAGATTGTTAGTAAGTCCTTTTCATGATAGATGACTCTGTTGAACTTTTATATATATATCAAATTTCAGCAGCATATATATTTGGTCTTCTTTTCATCTTATAAGTTTTATACTTTTGAATTATTCGATAACATATGTAGCAGATTCTATTTGAACATTATAAATATAATTTTCATTGCAATGCATACACTTATGGTTATACCCTTTTCCTTCAGCTTTTCAATGGCAGCCATGTGCACCAACGTTTTATGGAGTTTTTTTGCAGCATGTTATGATATAGTTAGTTTGCGGAAAAGAATTGAGCATCATAATCGTGCAACATTGACTGTAGCTGTTATTGGTGAATTGGTAATTATCTTTTGCAATTTAAATCATGTGCATAAAATATTTACATCTCGAATGCAATAGATGATTATTATTTTTAATGTATGAAAGATTATGACAAAATTTGTTATATTTATCAAGTACGTATTATTTATTGAATTGTAGCAACAATTTTTTTAACCATTTTGATCTAATGTAGCTTACCACGAAAGCGATGCTTGCTGCCGTGTCTTCATCTTTGGCGACGACAATCTATCTTGCTAGAGATACCGGACTCTGTGGCTATATGACAACCACATGCCATCGATATTTTATATCTATATGGATGGCTGCTGTTGCGCTATTATTTGGCATTATAACTTGTCTTGGCACTATGTGGGATCTTGCATCAAGCTGAGGTATTGAACCAAAGATGTAGGTTTATGTTGTTGGCAGCTAATTTTCAATACGATACGTACTTTTCTATTGTACTATCTCTCATTATTCACCTGATACTTTAGAAAAAATACCATGCAACGCTAATAGTTGTTGGCCTAAGTTCCAAAAATGTGCAAGCCTCTTAGAATAAATTACCTGCTTGTCTCATCTAATATATTTTCATCATAGGAAGATTTGGAGGAGCAGAGAATGAAGAGAATAATGGAATCGTCAAGAATCAGGGGATGGGTGATCCTTTTTGATTAATATTTTGGTTTCCGCACATTTTAGCTGAATGATGACTTATTTAATACTATGACTTGGGCATTCATGCAATGAATGTGACGAATGTATGGATATATAACAAATATATGAATATATGTTTCCATCGCCATTACGTGCTTATTATTGTGTATATAAGTTTGACATTGTTAAGAAAATCAGAAAATGGTTAAATCGGTATTATAATTCAATAAATAACCAATAAATCGGTGCTATAATTCAATAAATAACTGATTAAAGACTACGACTGGGGGGCCTCGTCTCAACCCTTTTTACAGAATACAAGAAATATGGTTTCCTCTCATCACCAATGATCCCTCCCTGGCACCTAAGCTAATAAAAGCTAGCCTTTTACCATAGCCATCAGATCTTGGACTCGCCTTCCCTTTAATTAATCCTAGCCCTTGCTCCATTCCCCTCCTTTTATATATATAAATCATATGATTGATGTGAGGACTTTAATCTAGATTGTGGCGAACGAATGCTTACAGCAACATTTTTATTTTGGGGGCTCGTCATCTATTTTGCCCTTTTGGGATGATTCTCGCACACCGACATATAGTGTAATAACCTGTCTTAGGATGATGTGTATTTGATGCAGTACTCCAAGCATATATACTCTTAAAATCTAAACCGTCGGCTACTCTGTACTTCTTCTTCTTCGGCTGTCGGTAGTTGCATGCAGTATGCACCTTGCATGCTCTTAACTTTTCCTTAATTTTGGTGTATATGTAAATCTTTTATCTGCTCGGAAGCATACTCGGTATTATGAACTTGGTTGCTTAGCATTTTGATTGGTTTGGTCAATTATAAAGATGGGACTTTTTTTCAGTATTACTTCACGTAACTTAGAACCAATGCACCATCATGTCAAGCACCGACAGCTAATTGAAATGATTGGCAACCATTTGCATCGAGCACAGGCAGCTGCCACTCCATTGTCCTCTCAGTTATAATGCCATGCTTTGTGCTGTGGCAAGTATGAAATTCCCATAATTCCATTGCATTAGCTTTCAACACATGGCTTCTTGTTGAAAGGTTTCTAGCATCAGATTGTCTACTCTTATACTGGTTTAACGGATGCCATTTTTTTTTTTTTTTTTTTTTTTTTGAGAGAGAGAGAGAGAGGCACATAGCCTGTTATATCTGAACTTGAGATATTTTGATCTATAATCTTTTATTAGTTTCTCCCCCCCCCCCCCCCCCCCCCCCCCAAAAAAAAAAAAAACATCATAGCTGATAGGAGGCAAAATGGATTGTCCTATTTTTGGCATGAAGTTACCCAATTCTGAATGGAACAGTAACAGCGGTGCGGCTGGGCTCAGTATCGGGGTAATTTTTGACAGCATCCTGGAATACGGACATGTCGGTGGATTCAGACCTCTTGGGGAACCATCGTTTGATATGTATCCTTGGAGAGGAGGAGACAGGAAAGATTAGAGGAGACCCACATGCTGGTATTTAGAGAGGAAAGAGAGAATGTACTGAAATTAAGGAAAAGAGGAAAAGGATGGATATATACAGGGTAAATGGGAACGATGGGATGAGGGGGAAGTGGAGATATGAATCAAATTAATAGTTATCATGTCATGCTGTGGCTTAAATATCGAAGGGTGAGAAGACAGTTTACAAACTAGTAATATATGAGGGAGGAAGTGGAGATATAAATCAAGTTGCCTATCATTAAAATTTTAAATTTGTTGAAAGATGATCAGGTAAACTGAAGACAAACTGTATATTTCTCAAAATCACTGAACAAATTCGTTCGTTGCATTGGTATAATAGGATGTTGTCTTAACTGGCTTTGACTAATTCTAATGCCTGCACAGATATCAATCATTAAGGAAGAAATTAGATTATTATGGTAACTGACGTGTTTATTGCACTCTCTTTACTAACTTGGTGGGTTAAGATTATATACAATACTGTAGCAGCCGTGCAAAATTGAAAAGATTCTGAAGTGGCAGTTGTCGAGCAGTGGTTATTAAAAACTGATCATATATAGTAAAATTTTAATGAAATTTATGGTGAAAAGATTTCTCCTGCATGTATTTTTTGCATATGAAAGCACCTTCTGTAATCTCGGTTAAACTTTGTTTGCATCATTATTTGGCATCGTTAATTCGGAAATTTCTGATGCCTTTGGTCTTTATTTTTGGTTTGAATTCATATTTATCTGAATAATCTAATTGAGCGTGTCTTCTGACTGTTTTGATTTTTACAGCTTTGCAGGTACCTTTAATGAGAAGGTAACAAGAACTGTCGGACAATTTTCTCCACATGTAGCTGCAAAGTTGAGGCCACCTATAACGTGAGTGTGCTTACTGCTTGGTATAGACAAAACCCAGCTGATTTCTTAGTCATTATGACAGTTTTTTACCCATGAACGTTTTGATCCATTCTCATGTCCTTTTAATACTTCCCTGCAGCAACACTACTTCATGCAAGCTTTAGAACACCAAATCTGAAAGCACGTCTAAAATATGAAGCAATTTGATCATCAACAAGATGCATGCATGAGATGTACGTCAAAACATGATACAGCTTAGTGCCCGACTCTTGCATCTCAGTGCATGATCAATTATCGCAGTGAGTCTTTGGTCATCAACTTTGCGCTGGATTCTTATTAATTACTTTTAGAAAATATGTGTGAAGCATATATTGCACACACAGATTATTACTCATAAGAGCACATACATATTCATGGACGGTAAAGGTCTCCTAGTGCTTGTTGGCACTTAGGGTCACACTTAGGGCAGTTTGCTTGGCATAATTCTTGTGAGTCATAGCAAGCTGGACCGGGCTTGGTCATACAGCAGTAGCAGATATGCGTGCGATCACAAAGATGCCAGAGGCATGGTATATCACTAATTTACTGCTCTCGTCCATCCTTTCAACGACTTGACCTATCCAAATGACGTCAAAGTTTAGAAATAATATTGGCCTGTTTTGAAAAGTCTGATAGAAAACTTCTAAAATTGGCTGTGAGTTAAAACTGACGATCAAATATTACAATCCACGATGATCTCCAAGCACCGGTGATCTTTATTATGAAATAATGTGATCTTCGATAATTTAAGATCATCATGTTTGCTATACTATATTATAGTGATTAAAGATTTTCAAATATTCATGAGTAACATATTTGGTATTCCTCTAAAATTAAAGATCATTGGCCATATAATACCAAAACTACCTCTGATAGAACCCATAAAATATATTCATCTACAAATATATTATAATAAACTATTAACATGTTTATTAATATATTAATTATTAATATATTCTAAAAAATATATATTAGTTCTATAAATTATTAATCCTATAAAAATATATTAATTGTTATTATATATTTAATATTTTTATTTATACTTGTAATTTATTATTTTTTTAATACTAATATTTATTTTGCTTAAAAAATAAGGCAAATAGAAATAATATATTAAATAATTTTATAAAAATAGAGTACTATAATATATTTCTACAATAATTTAAAACTATCACTGAATATTAATAAGACATTAAAATGATTACTAATGTAATATAATAAAATATACATCATAGGCATAGTATATATACTATCCATATAATATCATATCATATATATAATATTGATATAGCATATTGACGGTATATTTGATATACCCTTTTTTTACTAGCTTGAGGCGTATTTTTATTCTTAAATTTTAGCTTAAAATCATTGTACTAGGATGATCTTGGATTTTCGACCCCAAGATAAGTATTTGATCACAACAATATACGGTGATATTATCATTTCCAACCATATCATCCTTAATCTTGGGATGATCACTCTATACCAAACGCCCCTATAATATTGCCCATCTTTAATTTTTTTATAAAAAGGATAGATAGACCGATAATTAGACCAGTGCGCGCGCGCACATACATACATACATACATACATACATACATACATACATATATATATATATATATATATAGTAACTTTGCATACATTGATTGTGAGCAAAGAGGCCTAGGACGAAGAAAATCAGAGCCCAGCTCTTGGTCTTCATGGTTGGGGCGCTAAAGGAAATTTAAAAATACAATTACAGGGCTACCTTTTTCTTATCAAACAAGAGACAACAGCGAGACTTTTATAGCCATCTAAGGTGTGAATCAGTAAATATCTTTTCTTTATTTCAGCAGATCTTTGAAGATTTGGTTTATTTAAGCAGATCTTTGAAGATTTGGTGAGAAAATCTTTCAAGATTGAGAATATATTTGAAGATTTGGTGAGAAAATCTTTTATAGTGTGAATCAATAAATATCTTTCCTTAAAAATACTTGCTATAGATCACTCCTTATCACTACTCAATTGCCAAAAGCTGTAGACAGCTAAGATTGGTTAACTGCAGGTTCAATCCGACTGACACCAATAAATCTATTATGTTCAACATAGTTCTTTCATTGCCACATCTTGGATGAATTAAGCGGTGATCATTAGCAAGTAAACTTTTTGATGATAATCATTAACAGATAATCAGTAACAATATACCATAAAAATGTCTCTCAAAAATCTTGAAAATGCTTAAGTAATTCAAAAAAATCGCAAATCATATGTGATTGGTGAAAGACACTGAGTAATTTTTTAAGTGGTTTTTCTAAGCTACTATAGTATTGCTCAAAGTGATATTTATATGTTGGTATGGAATGTTCTTTTGGCATGCCACGTTAATACTTATTTTATGAGTAGAAAGGAGAGAGATATTAAAGTCTTAATTTGTCTCCTCTTTCCATCCTATTTTCGTTTCTCCTCTCTCTTCTAGCATCCATGTTTCTCTATTGCTCTCCCTATTGTTATGGACGAGAAGTCCTCTACCAAGTGACTTTTTTTTCAGCAGCCGCTATCAAGGGCCTAATCTCTAACAATTCTTTACTGATGGAAGTCCTCTACCAAGTGATCTTCATTGCAAATCGGGTGGGGATGGATCTGGGCAAAGATTGAATTTATTGCAGGAGTTCAAAGGTGGAAGGTTTCAGAAAATATAGTTTAGGAGGTCTACAACTTGAGGTATCGTATTAGAGGAGGCAGAGGATGTGGTAGTAAAAGAGGCGGAGGGAGACTTTGTGAGGATCCATGCGGGCGTGTATTAATCTCACATCGGTTATTTACTGAATAAATCTTGGGTACTTATACATGATCAAAGAACCCAAATAATACCTTATGGCTAGCCATTTTGAGTCTGGGTTGTAACAAATGGTATCAGAGCGGACCTAGCTCATAACCTATGTAAACTAAAAGACACTGCAGCACGGATCTATTGGGACTGACTACGGGCCGTTTGCAGTGTTTGTGATTAGATTTGAATGGATTTGAACTCTTAACCTAATAAGGACGTCAGGACTTAAATGGAGAAAGTATGCGAGGATCCGTGCGGACATGTATTTGGTCTGATATCGGTTATTTGCTGGATAAATCTTGGATGCTTATACAGAATTAAAAAATTTAAATAATACATTCAGACTAACCATTTTGGATCGGGTTCTGAGTGACTTATTGTTGGAAATGGGATGGATGATTATCGAGGGAGAGAGGCGATATGACACCCATTGTTGGAGCGGCTCCTCGGGAACTGCTATGACGTAAGTCGGAGAAAATAGAGAGAGACATTTTGGAACGAAGCATGGGAGTGGCAAGTAATGCTCAGGGCGATATTGACCAAAGAGAAGCAAGAGGAGATAGAGACGAGATGGGACTTTGCAAGCAAGCTACTTTTTTAGTGTTTCATCGAGCTCCATGCATCTCATCCTCCCCTTGCCATGATTATCCTGATGCGCTCAAAGGTCCCTAACTCCTTCGACAATGACCCCATCAATGTCCAAGTTCCCTGACCCCTTCGATGCGATGAACCTGTAAGTGGCCACGGCTCTCACACTTTTGCTCAATCCTAATGAAAGCTTTTCTCACTTTGCTTTACTGGATGTGGAGAAGGAGAAGCAGAAGGTAGATGCAGGTGGAAGAAAGTATAGGAGATAAAAGGAAAGAAAAAATCATGCCTCCTTTTTTTTTTTTTTGTGAACCGACATCTCACTTACACATAGATGTGAGTGTGCCACGAAAAATCAGAAAACAAAACACGATCAAGACCATGTAGGATGGGGCCAGTGCCATCCCATATAAACCATGCCTCCTTTGAGAGAGAACCTGAATGTTGGCTGCAATATCATTGGATGTAAGAGAAGGATGAGAGATCGAGAGGGCTGGGTGATAGGAAAATAGAAAGGTGTGCCACATGAGCATATCACATCAGCAAGTAAGTCATAAGATTTTTTTTCCAGTGATGTGATGAGTAAAGAAGGAAGTGAGACGCTTTTTAACGAAGGAGTAAGAAATATGTACGTGGCCAGAGAAAGCATGGAAGGGAGGTGAGGTAGAAGTGGATGGATGAGAAACAGAGGAAAGAGAAGATGGATGGAAGAGAATCTAGAGAGAGAGAGAGAGATGCAATGCACTTACCGAATGGAGAAAAAGGAAGTGGCAGTTCGAAAGAAGACAACACGAAAAGAACGGGCAGTAAAATAGAGAGAGATGAAACTATGACTATGTTTTAGCTATTAGGGATCTTAAATTTCTTGTTTTATACTTGTATTTGGAGAGAGAAAAGTATGAAATAATATTAGATAGATCAGCTTTCCAAGTCAACAATCTGAGACTGATTACTGGTTTCCTACCTTCCAAGCGTTAAAATCCATAGAGCTATTTAAAGCACAGATGACTTGACCGGCTGGCTTGAGTTGTTTTCTCAGTTTTATTTTTATTTTTTATAAATTTTGGAGAGAAGACGGGTTTCATTATCCATTTTGTTTATTATTATTAATGATAGTAGTAATAATAATGATATAAAAATAAGAAAGACATATTCAACATTAGATGGTTATAAAAGACCTTGTGGCGGTCTTTTGTTTGATAGGAGAAGGTAGTCTTCTAATTTTTTTCGCTTATTTAGAAAATATCTCATATCGTTAGCAACTCACCTTGGCACCTTAACCATGAACGTCATGCGCTTTGCTCTGTTCTTCTTAATTCTTGCAGGCCTTGTTGCTCTCAATCAATGTATGTAGTTTCTCTATTAGCTAGCCACTTTCTCCTTTTTTTTGAAAAACAAATAGGCAACTCAGCGAGACAAAAAAAAAAAAGTCTGGATATGGGTGCAAACTAGTATAGGTGATAAAGTCAGTAGGGTATGGTACCCAATGACCAAGGTTTAAAATGCACGTATACTTGGATTGTCAAATGATAGTAATCCTCTACCTTTTGTCAAAAAAAAAAAAAAAAACTTAACAATCATCTTTCATTAAAAAATTGAAGAATTTCCTTAGTAAAAGAAAAATAATCAAGTTTTATTTTTTTTTCCCTGCAACTTTACTTTATTTTCTTAATCTTTGATTTTTTCCCTACTAGGATCATAATCCTTGATTATTGATTTCAAATTATGGCCAACTTTAGATGCATTATATAGTTTCTAAATTTATCTTAAACGCCATTTGTGTAGGTCAAGTCACTGAAAGCATGGATGAGAGTAAAATAGTGATTATACCATGCCTCATGGTCATTTGTACTGATGGGAAACCCTGCTATTGTTGGCTAACTAAGCCAGAGTAACCCTGTTATAAATCATAAGAAGTTTGCAAAGCCAAGTGCCCTAAGTGCAACCCCAAGTGCCAACAACCACTAGCAGGAATTTTCCATCCATGAGCTCAAGGATCTAAATATCGCCCGCAATTGATCAAAATACCCGATTCTTAGTTGAAGGTTTATCGGCCTGGGCCCAGGGAATGTGATTCCACCTGACTATGTTTTTATGGTCGACCAGCCCATCCTTTTTTATTGAATTCGGATCGCCCCAGCGGTGGACCCACCCCCATTCTCTTCCGTGGGTGCACGTGGTAGGCCAGCCTCCGCTGCCAAATCCCTTTGTTCCCCCATCTTGCCATCCTCTCCGCGATGCCTTTGCTTGTTCCTCGCTACTACTAAAAAAGACTGGCGGCAAGATGGATAGCTACCAGCAGCACACAGAGAGCTTCCCTTTCGCACTGTCACTACCACCCTATCGCCAAGATAGGTGCTGAATGCCATTGCTCTGAGGAATATTTTATATTCTGCCTGTATATCATAATAAAATACAATGCTCTATCCATGAGGCATATCCTACCTGACAACAGGCTTCAAGAATGTAATGGCAAATGATTTTCCTGAGAAGAGAAAAATGACTATTCTCCATGTTTTTATTCTTGAAGAAGAGGTAAAAGAACAATAAATCAAGCGATACATATCAAACATCTGATGACAAAATAAAACACTAAACTTCAATGTTTAATATAGCATATTTCTATCTCCAGACTCAAACCAAAGTCCTAGCCCAAAACTCGCTTTCATCACCCAGCTCTAAAATAAAACATATATCCATCCTAATAGACCGACTGATGCCACACCGATGACACTTGCAGAGGGAAGGAAAAAGAAGAGGAACGAGACACATCCATAGGATCCGATCATCTCCTCGGCTGCTCTGTGTATTCATGTTAAATTGTCACATGACAATCTCAGGCTTCAGGATGCTAGATTTGATCTCTTTGTGAGGGCGAACAACACCACCATTGCTGTATACTTCATCACCTACATGCACATCCTCTCCAAGGATGGTCATGTTCTCAACCCGAGACCACCGCCCAACCGTGGAATGCCATCCGATGATGCTACTGGAGATGCATGCGTGCTTCTTAATGCGCACTCCATGCATCACAGTGCACCTCGACAGCCTTACTCCAGATTCCACCACACAACCTGGTCCTATTGCCACGTCTGGTCCAATCAGGCATCCCTCTCCAATAACAGCACTCCCATGCACCAACACATTCCCCGCTATATGGGGACCGACAGCTAGCTTATAGGGAGATTTCTTACGCAGAGAATCCAGATAGAGCCTCAGGCCCGTGATGTAGTCCCTTGGCTGTCCGATGTCCATCCAAAAACCTGGCAGGACCATGGCATAAAGCTTTTCATCTGCTGCAATTCTGGGGAAAACCTCCTTCTCAATTGAGGTGGGCCTCAATTCAATACGGTCTATGACAGACGGGTTCAACAAGTAAATCCCAGCATTGATCTTGTTGCCAACAAATATTTTTGGCTTCTCTACAAATCTATCTACCTTTCCAGTTTCCTCCTTCATGACCACAACCCCATACTTGGATGGTTCATTGACCTACAGGACCAAAAAGATCAGGTTACAGAAAAAAACAATCGGTCGAGGAACGACTTTCTAGGACTCTTAGTCTACCTTGGTTACCATAATTGTAGCCTCTCCACCATGGGCTTTGTGGAACTTGATTAGTTCAGAAAATGGGTATTCGCTGATGACATCACTGTTGAGAACAAAGAAAGGCTCACCAGATCCATCTACAAGATTGTCCCTAGCTAGAGCCAGGGGACCAGCCGTTCCCAGTGGCTCAGTCTCTTGGGAGCAGGTGATTTTGATGCCAAGCTTATCCTCAAAATCCTTCAAAAAGTTAAGCATCACCTGAAAAGACACAGATATTGGATGAGGGTGTGCGGAAACTTCCTGCAGATGATCCACTGAGATATACAAAGGACTGGAAGATATAGATGAAGGTTCGAGCTTTTTACCTCTGGTTGATAATTGATGGCCAGAACAACTTCTGTCACTCCAACATCTTTCAAAGCTTCAATCTGATCAAAATTGTTACACACAAACAACTAAGAATCCCTTGCTTCGGACTAAAACTGACTTAAAATAGGATGTATGGACCACTGGATTTATTTCAATTATCTGTTAAGTTTGACAACTTATTTTTCCCTCTGCCGGTAAAAAATAGATGTTGTACAAGAAGAAAGCGATTCAAATCTGCAAAAATCTGTAGAGATTGTTTGCAAAATAATGATATATATATATATATATATATATATATATATTACAGAAAGAAAGAACTGACTATAAAGATCCGTATACTTGATTCAGAAGCAATAAATTCTTAACAATGAAAAAAAGGTTAATTTTCAAGCACTATGCTTTGACCGGATATAAATTAAAGATAAATAAATAGAAACTAAGCAAGGAAAAGCCCGTAGTAATCTTCATTTCACACAAATGATCTTCTTAATCTAGCAGTAAGTGATGCATCCCATAGAAGCGAAGGCATGACATGCTGAAGTTAGATCAACAGCTCAAACAATCACTCGAGTACATATAGAAAAGAAAACTTTTATCCTTAAATCTTGCTATTCCAGTTTTCTTCTTTCATATACAAATATTAACATGAATAATCAAAGCACATACCTGATGCAGGATCATTGGTTTGTTGGCAAAATCAACAAGTGGCTTTGGGACACTGAGTGTCAAAGGCCGCAGGCGGGTACCGAATCCCCCAACAAGAATAAGTGCCTTCATGGTGGACTGCTTCCTTCTTCCCTGCTGTAAAAAAAAATTAGTAGAAATCAGTATCACAAAGATGCACTACCTACATTTATATGCCTGTCCTGCTAGAGAACATATCTCCTCTACAAAACTCTGCATTGATGCATATGAATGAAGAGAAGTTCTCCTTGCTCGTGAAGGACCCAAAAACCTACCGAGACTCACAGTTGGGGGTGTTAGCCAGCCTCAGGACAATCCCTTCCGAGCACAGTAGAAGACATAAGGATCATCGGGTCTTAATGAGGAATCAAAAACCCACAGGAATTGAAAGCTGCGGACAAGCAGTGGTGGAAAAAGCATAAAGGCTGTGCAGGTATCCCTCGAAGAAAGAAATTCAGCAGGGAAAATTATCATTATGCTCTAGCTGGAATGCAGCTTTGCACTTCAGGAAAAACAGTCTGGATCCATCAATGAGAAGCCAAACCATTGAATTTCCCAGTAAATGGATCAAAACACTGTTAAACTACATTCTTTTCACTTATCCAGGTGAACCATGAATAACCATAAGAATGACCTTGAAGCCTTAACTAAACTGCTTATGGTTGGCTTCATGAATCCCTCTTCCTCAAGCATTCCTATGAAGGGCTATAACATATATCCCATGTGACACTGCAAATGTTTGAATTTATCTATTTATTTTTTTCCAACAACTATGACACAAATCTGAATTCCGTAATCTTAAAGCAGACAATAAAACGAACAACATATCCACATAGCTAACAAAGTGAAGGACTGAACGTTAAGCTTCTGATCAAGTCCAAGTAAGGACAGGGCAAAGTTTCCTTCAATAATTTATGCGAAACTCATGATAAGAAGTCGTAAGAGGCAGCAAAGAGGGCAGAGAGAATTTAGAAGCCAACAAATCTTAAATCGAAAGTCAGATTAAGTGACATAAAGCAGCAAATATATACGAACCAGATTTTATCTCAGTCATCCGAAATTAAAGAAAAGAAAATTATTCGGATACAATTATAGAACCGAACAAACAGGTATAAAGATAAACGATGTTTTCAGGGTTTTCTTTTCGGAAAAAAAACTGCAAGCCAAGAGAAACCCCGCACGCCCGCCACAATGCAGCCTCCGTCTTGAAGACCAAGGATGGGAGACGCGCCTCAAGAGACAGGAAGACCTTGTGAATGAACGGGATTCGGAACCAGATCTAGCGAGCGAGCAAGCGAGAGAGGAGGAGAACTAGATGGATCGAATCGGAGAAGAAGGTCCCAATCTTACCCAAGATTCTGGTCAGATTCCGGCAAGAGAACGCAAATACCGGCGAGATCCAATCTCTTTTCCTCCTCCTTTCTACTTCCCCCAGGCCGCGAGAAAACTGGTGGTGAGGAAGAAAATGAGCGATTTTGGGCTTCTTCCGGGCGCCCCCCCAGCGGCTCCTAGCTTCCTCCACCGCGTCCCGGTGGCGATCCCCGTCCCCTTACAGGTATGGCAGCATTCTGGTTGTTCTTCAATGGAACAGCAAACACGGTTGCAAATCAATTAGAAGTTCAATACTGGGATGACGTGGCATGTTCCGATTCGGCAGCGATGGTACCGGAAAAGGGTCATTAGACCATTCCTTTTTCGCCCGGTTTACGGTTTTTTCTTTTAAAAAAAAAAAAATTGCCCGCCCATCCAAACTAGATGATATATAATGTAGCGTACCATACTAATTTGGTATCTCAATATGAATAATGTACCAATATTTTATATGTCAAAAAAAAATCATATCGTACCGTACTTATATTGTATTAGTATGGCATCAGTACGGAGTTCGGCATCGAAACGGTAAATTTTTACTCCCCATTATAAAGAAGATGATTTGAAGAAATACGCGAGCGGATTTACATGGCATATTCTGAAATCCAACGTTGCATATAAATATTTACAATACTTGGTCAATTATTATTATGTTATTGTGGATCCAACATGGACGGTTCTGTGAAAGTCAAGGAATCCTAAGCATCTTGTTCCCCCCTCACCGTGCAAAGAATTAATTATACTTGCAATGCCTCGCGTTTCATAGTCTCATAGATGAACCTCCCCTTGTATTTAGGTTAACATATCATTATCATACTAACAAAAACCACTTTAAGACTGAATCATATTGCCCATCATGTTGCGATATAGATTTATCGTGCAGACCGCAATCAAACAGCCTGTTTGTGATGGCCACATATGCCATAGCCTTTAAGACCGATGGCAAAATAGTTTCCCTCTGATCCGATTGTTATGTGTGTTTGTGATTCAGGAAATGCCGAGTTTCACGTGGTTATGGGTGCAAATCGATTGGATTTGTAAGGTTCTCGGATCACTTGGATCCATCTTGAGTTACCTTGGTAATTAAAGCCTACCAGTGACCTAACTATTCCAGGTAGCTCTTATGAATCATAGTTCAAAAATAAAAGGCTTTTTGAAAGAACTTTACATGGAGGACAAGGTGATGATACATTGATTTATGTGACTAAGAATGACACTATTCTCAGGTTGGATTTGCAGTTGTCTGATAGTCCAAACACTTCCCGACGTCTTCTGTCTTACCAAAAATTAACTAAAGAAGTCTTGGTCAATCAATTTTAAGTCCAAAAATATCCTGGTATAACAAGTAAATATTATAATTGGACTGAATCATGTAATTCAATGAGTGAGCTTCTAGGATGCTGGATCACAAACTATATGATGACAAACTATGACAAAGAAATAATTCTCTGAAAGCATTCATTATTTTTTGAACTATAATCTTATAAAACAAACTATAATGTCACATACCGCCTACTATGCAAATGCAGGAGGAGAATCTTCTTAATAGATTTTTTTTTTAAGTTATGAAATTGAGGGACTCCATATTTAAGATAGGCGCAAGAGAAAAAGTGTCAAAAAAAAGAGAACCGGTAATGTCAGCTAAAAGTTACTTGAGGTGTAGTTGTAGTTGCAAGTTTGGCCATTCAGATCTAGAGGAGTGGACAATTTAGTTGCAAATTATTTAAGAAGCAGTTGTAGTTATAGGGTTTTTTTTTTTGTGTGTGTGGATCGGCTACTCAAACTGCTCTCACATGAGCACAGCCAGCTATATCACTATCAAGAAATTACAGATTTTTTGTCCTAGCAAAATGTGTTGCTTGGCTATTCTGATCCAAAGGGCTGGACAGTTGGAGTTTATAGTCCAGATCCATGGTTCAATATCTGGAGAGCTACTTTCTGCTATCATGTTCTGCACTCTGCCCTGCTGCAAACGAGGGACCTTCCCAGGCTGACCTAATTTGTTCTGGAATAACACAAATATAATGTCCTTTCTTTAAAAAATAACATAATGAAAGCTCCAAGAGATGGACTGGAGTGCCAAGCCTTAATCTAAAGTTTAAATCAGGTCAAGTCAAGCATGGGCCAAAATTCCAAGCCACAAAAATTGTTTCACTTGCTTCCTCTTCATCATCTCTTTCTAGAGAGTGGATATGTAGACAAGTTAAAATTTTGATTAATATGCTTCTTTTCCTGATTTTCTTGGTTGTATCAATGAAGCCAATACTGGGGTTGATCTTCCATTTTATACAATCTTAGTTATGCATGGTAACAAAACGATGCTAGAGTTTTCTTCGAGATCACAAAACAAAGTTAAATCCAATCCAACATCTTCCATCAATCCAACTCTGGACGCATAGCCAACCTATTCGTCGACGTGTTCACGTCCAGAATCAAGTTACAGCCCTAACTTAGAAAAATTAGGTACCAAACTGTGGAACCCTGTTAATTAAACTTAACGCAAGAGAAGATCAAATTGAGGCAGTTAATAGAGAAGAAAAAATAAAAGTCCAGTCCTAAATTTTGTGCAAAGGAAAAAAGCGATAGATCTTATTGGAACATGCTTCAAAATTTTATGGCTTCTTCCATAGTTTTGTTGCTTTTGTGTTTTCAGCTCCCTGCAAATTAGTGAAATATTTTTGGAAGTGATTACCAGATAAGTTCATCAAAAGATGAAAAAAAAAAAGTTCAAAAATGCATCCTTGAGCGGTGGACAAAGAGACCGAACTGTTGGAAGGCAAAGTTCTTTGCCCTGATCTTCCCGAGCGTTCATCGGTCCTCTATGGTGGCTGGCCAAGCCTGATTTGCAGATCTTAGGGTTTAAGAGCCCCTCGATGGACCAAAGTCCAAAGGAAGCTATTCAAATTAAGAACATAGATACAATATCGTTAAACTGTAAGGCCTTGAGTGCAATAACGCGTGCAGCTTCTTCGAACTAGTCCCATCACACCCCTTTCAAATACTAGTTATGACCTTCATTGTAAGCAACGATATGTATTGTTGAACCATTGCAAAAAACGTTTCATATAAGAAGCGCACCGTCTATTTGAAGTGGTCTCCTCACTCCGCCTATGGTGACTACCTCATTTTAGATCTAAGAAAAAATTGCCCAAAACATCCTATAAACTTCAGTTTTACAAAATCATTTCCACAATAAATTATTACTTAGTATTTTGCATGATTTCAGTTTTATCAAAATTAAAAACAATTTTTTTTAAAAAAATAAAAATCCCGGTATTTGTTTAATGGTGAATATAGTGATGATGGCTACGAGGGCACTGGTATTGGACGATAATGATTGACGACTACAGCAAGTGATGGTAGCTAACAACTGAAACAAATAGTGGTGTTGATGGCCGGCAGTGAGTGGCGACAAGTAGCTGCAAGCTGCAAGCAAAGATGGTGAGGTTGAGGGTAGGTGATTTCCGAGTTTCAAAATAATCAAATTTATTTTTCTAAATTTTATGATTTCTAGAAATTTGTTGGCATTTTTTCTTCAAATAAAAATGGCAACCGGACTACTAAGTGCTAGTTTTGTCTCAGTTTCTGAGTTTCGGAAAAAAATCAAAGTCTGACAATTAGAAAGCATGCCAAAACAGGGATTAAACCAGTTCAGTCATGTCAAAAAAGAGAAGAACTTTAATTTAATTTGCCAATTGACAGGGTTGTTCATGCAATAATTCCTCATTGCAAGTTTGCACTAGTCTCGGCAGGCGGCCTGCTGAGACTAGCTCAAATCTACAAATATGCGCTTTTACGAAAAACAACCTATACGATTTAAAATATTTTACTTTTTAGGGGTATTTTTAGGGGTATTTGTCGCTAAAAGTTATCACAAAGTTGAAAGTAACCCGGCAACTATCCTGCCGGAACTAGTTTAACGAAAAAATTTGCTATTACAAATAAAACCCTATAGGATTTAAGTATTTGCAAATGTCTCTGATTGTAAATCTGGACCCATATATATATCCAGTCTGGGGGCTTCCACACGAGAGGCCGGACACGAGCGTGAGCGAAGCGAAAGGTCTAGGGTTAGGGCGAGTGTTGGTCGGGAGAGAAGAGAGACGATGGCGGTGGACGCGGCCCGCCCCCAGAAGCTCCGATGGGGAGAACTTGACGAGGACGACGGCGGCGACCTCGACTTCCTGCTGCCGCCTCGCGTGGTGCTGGGCCCCGACGAGAACGGGATCAAGAAGACGATAGAGTACCGTTTCGACGACGAGGGCAACAAGGTCAAGGTCACCACCACCACCCGCGTCCGCAAGCTCGCCCGCGCCCGCCTCAGCAAGCGCGCCCTCGAGCGCCGCTCCTGGCCCAAGTTTGGCGATGCCGCCCACGAGGACACCGGCAGCCACCTCACCATGGTCTCCACCGAGGAGATCGTTCTCGAGAGGCCCCGCGCACCAGGTTTGTTTCTTGTCCCTTTTTTTAACCCTCTCGAGATTCCACCTTTTCCTGTTTTTCTTAGGATTTGGTTTTGTTTTCTGGGATTACTGCTTGGATTGTATCTTGATCTCTCTGAAAAGCCTAGTTTCTCATGTTAAAGAAGAAAAAGATAAGGGAAAGACAGGACCCTTTTTTGTCTTTCCCTGGAATTGGTTGTTCATCGAGTTATTGATTGGATATTTTTGTTCATTATGAAGAAAGATAATCATCCCCGATGAAAATTTTGGTGAAGAGGTTGACGCATTTAGGTCAATTTTGATGGCTCTGTCTTGGACGGTGGTAGGAGGGGAGGGGCCGGATTTACTGTCAGGGGGCCGGGCGCTGATGCGTTGGCAGCAGGGGGCTGTCAGATTTTTGATACTTCAGTTCCAGGGGCAGAGCTGTGCGCGGCCTGGATGGGTCTGTCCTACGCGCGGCGGGTGCTCCACGCGAGCTCGATCCTGCTCGAGGGTGACTCTGCTATAGTGGTCAGTTGGATCCGTAGGGGCCCGAGTAGTCATGGTGGTGACCATCCCTTACTTCGTGACATCTGGATGTTGGCGAGGGAGGGAGTGATATTACAGGCTAGGCATGTGTATCGGGAGGCTAATGGGGCGGCCGACTGGGTCGCATCGTATGTAGCATGCCACTCGGGTGGTACCCTTTGAGTTGGGGAGAGAGATATGCCCAGCGCTTTTTGGGACATTTTGTATTCTGACTCTATAGGGTGTATTCGTACCCGCTATGTATGAATCGCCTGCTTTAGCAAAAAAAAAAAAAAGAGGTTGACGCATCTAGGGTTCATGGGAATGTTCATTGCTGACTATCATTGCTCAGGCAACTTGAAGGTCGTTTCTAGTGATTCAAAGAAGAAAAGGAGAAACAGGGTAGTTTTTTCTGTTTTTGAAATTCATCATATATGCAGCTATTGATTTAACAGTTTTAGTCGTAGTAAAGAACAATCCTTGGCAATGAAAATTTTGGTGAAAAAGTGATGCAGCAGTGTTCTATGAGAATGTTTCGTACCAACAAGTCTAAAATAAATTACATATAATTCAGATTCATTGATGCATGCACCTTCAATTGCTTGTTCTTTGTATTCTGGTAAAAATGGTCTTTTTTGGGTCTTAAATGTGGTCTTCAGCCGATTGAGCAATTTAGAGTTTAGAGCAACAGTTTATTGCCTTATCCTGTTCAGCTGATTGAACAATTTAGAGTTTAAAGCAACAGTTTATTGCCTTATCCTCTTCAGCTGATTGAACAATTTAGGGTTCAGAGCAACAATTTATTGCCTTATCCTTCAAAAGAATCTTAAAGAATCTTTACTACTTAGTAATATTTGACCTTCTCCAAATCTATATGCATGGTCTCCTTGTCTGTATATGCTGGTGCTGCGAACTATACTGCCTCCATTGTATGAGGTGATCAGGAAGAACTGACTTTAATACTCAAAACCATGTGACCTAGTAATTTCTGAAATTTTGAACAAACCTTAGGCTACAAGGATCCTTGAGCAAGTAGATTTTGATTTGAATACAATAGATGCTAAGTCATAATTTCAGTTAGAGTTTGTAACCAGCTGTCGGCATAGGATTAATAAAATCGCGATACAAGTGATAGGGTGTATCGTTGGTTGCTTGTTTCTAGTTAAATTGATTATGTTAATAGTATGAGGGGATCACAGGTGCTTTGGAGTTGCTTTGGACTCTGATTTTGCATGTGTGCTCCGATCAAGAGGGCATAGTGTAGCTTGTTAAAGAGGCTTCAGAATAAAATTTTAGCTATACACCCTTTTAATTGTTTTCTGCAGTCTAGAAGTCTTTCTCTCCAACAAGAGGAGGGCCATTGGACTCCACTAATTAGTATAGGTTAGAAAGTTGTCTAAAAGGCTCGCATGAATGCATGTGTGCACTTGGGGTAGTTACAAATTTCCGGGGTCATGGGATGTTTTCCAACTAAGTGGTGTACTTTTAGTTGGAGTCTGGATATGGACAAGGGAGAAGATGTATGTAATGAAGCTAAGAGTAAACTTTGCAAGCATAATTACTGAGGAGATCTAAAACAAGCCTGAAGGGGCTCTGCAACTACTCTTTAAGCATGCTGAGATCAAGCCAAAAGATCAGACGGTTGAAGTGCAAGCACTCCTTAAGTCATGGCCATGAACAGGATGCTTCAGCCTGTTTTCTAAGGTTTGGTAGGAGGAACTTCAAACACTTGAGTGGCCAAGTAAGATGTCTGTGATTCCCAGGAAGCTATAATGAGTGATTGAGGCTATGTCACATATCCAGATAATGGGAGTTTGAATCTCTCCCTCTAGCATGAAAGTAGACTACAGAAAAATCTAAAGACAAGAAAAATCTAAAGGCATGAAAACATTTTTTTCCAACTGATAAAGTGGTCTGTGACATGATTTTTGAAAGAACATTGGAATTGTAGATGGGGAAGGAGACATACAATTTATATAAGAAGGTTTACAGGGGAATATGGAATGTGAGTTATAGTTCTTGGGAGGAACAGGAGGAGCCAAAGTTTATGGATATGGGATTCTGCATTTTTGCACATAAACATGGATGAGGGTTCCATAAGGTATCAATTCCTATTTATTGTTGTAATAAATTTGGTCATTACCAATACAAATGCAAGAAGAAGATGTTTAAGAGTATTATTGCTAAGTGGGATGCTAAGGAAGATAACAATGAAGAAGCATGGGGCATGCAATTCGGTGAAGTAGTTGACAAGTACATAATTAGAAGACTTTCGTTGGCTCAACTACTTTTGTTGATGACTAGCCTGTTTTTGTTATTCATGGATGTGCTGAGTTTGCTTCAGATAAACACAAGTTTGATGATGACGGATTGAACGAATGGTATAGATTTGAAGTGCTCCAAATATTTTGTAGATGAAAGTGAGCAGCCTCCTCTTGATGTGATCAAGGAAGCATACTGAAATAAGGAAAGCTGAATGAAAAAGCATGATGTCAAAGCAAAACAATTTCTTCATGCTCAGTGATACAGTATTTCCTACTACATCATGGTCATTCAAAGGATCTCATGACATTTAAAGTTCATAGACAAAAAGTAATCCCATAATTATGATGATGCAAGGAACATGCGTGGTGACAACGTGCTAGATTCTGTGGCAGTTATTATGCGTTGTTTGATATTGTGGCTCTATCCAATAATATTAGATCATCATCATAGTACATGATCGAGTTTATGCTACATCAAAGTTCTGATAGCACACAGGTTAAGGTTGCATGAGAAAGATTCATTGCATAGTCTGACCATTGAATAGGCGAACCAATGCTTGTGCACGACACGTTGATGGAAATCACATGCTAATTTGGCCCTTTTTTTGGAATTGGAGTGCTGCTGTAAGGGATGATTCAAAAAATACTTAGCTGAACAAAAATATTAAAAATCCTTAAGAGAGAGACTTTTAAATTTGAATAAGTTAGCTTTTAAGTTGTTGGTTGACATAAAGTTGGTGGAGTATTTTTTGCATAGGATTAATAAAAATTGAAGAGTTTGGGATAAGTAGCAAAGGAAAGGGAGTAAATAGTCAAGAGAGATGCTTGTTTTTCAGTGAAAGAATTAGTATTTTAACAAGTTAAGGAGATGGCTGTTTTGTTGGGGTTTCTTTTGAACTTGAGTTATATTATCCTTGTATACAATTATAATTACTAAGTTATAACCTGATGATTAAGGGTTGGCTTTATGAATGTTCATATGTCAATTATTCTCATCAAAGGCTTCCTTGGCTTTTTACATGGATGTTCTCACAAGCATGAAATATGCATACCAATTTAAAGTTCATTTGTTGTCTGATTTTGTTTTAAAAGTTTTTGACTGAATATCATCTCATCATCAATCGGCTACCTCCTCTGTTGGTCTTCAGACCCCAGGACAACTTTCATGAGAGCCCCTAAATGGAGGGCGAGCATATTATAGCATGTAGTTTAGTGAGGTTTCTGAGTACAAGTTTAATGTGCTTGTGGCACATTTTTCCCTCCTCTCTTTACCCATCTTCTATAGTAATTAGTTGGTTACATGGGAAAATGACTTCTTCAGTTAGCACTCTACATTTTTGCCATTGTATATTTTACATTTATCTTTCCTTGTCAATGTTTTACCATGTTAAGAATGATTTTGCCATCACGGAGTTTCCAATAATTGCACTAGCTCATTCCTGAAACAACAATGATTGTAAATTGTGTAGACAATTATACCTATACCAGCAGTGTTTGTTATTTTATTGTTCGATCTTTGATTCCCTCGTGATAATATTGGTTTTATTGCTGGTGGCATGCATCATGTGATGATCATTCTTTGGTTCCTTTGCTGTTTGGAGTTTCCATTCTCAATTTCAATCAGTTTGAAGTTGTTACTTGGTTAATTTCCACCTTCTTTATTTTGAATAAACCTGCAAGAGTATTTTGGCTTCTGTTATGGAATCTACAGCTGTAGCCATCTTGATAGCCTTAAAATCTGATATTCTTTCAACTTTGATGGCATAACCAGCTATTAGTGTACTGTCTTAAGATCACGTGACACCTAATATGGCTATTTATTCATCAAAATAATTTGTTTAGTTTAGCAGTATCATTGAATTATAGCAGCACCATACTGTTGTTAACATCATTCATTGATAGCATGTCTGCTGTATGTGTACTTTCAGCTCTAACAACATTATCTTCATAAGGAACATTAAAAACCACAAGGTTGTCAGTTTGTTTTGACTGGCATTTTCTTGTGGCAAAAATTTTCTTCCCTATGAATTGCTGCTTCAGGGAAACTTTAATATTCCAGAGGACCAAATAAACATTGAATTAAACAACAGTCTGATACGTACAGGTCATGACAGTCCTATAACAACTCGCCCTTCTCTCTCTCTCTCTGTCTCTGTTTCTGTTTGTCTGTGTGTTTTTTGCTGCTGTTCATGGTGCAACTTATGTATGTATGTGCCTTTTTCTGTATGTTATTTTATTTCATCCTTGTAAAAAATTTACAAGCAAATCTTCTGCAAGATAAGCATGCTGTAGAGTTTTCTCTTAGTTGGTGATGTTGCATTCAGGAAGAGATCATCACCGCTAAAATCAGCTGCATGTTTGGCAAGTGTTGAGCTCTAGGAGCCATCATGTATAAGTAGGATATGTAGTTGTTTTTAAAAGGATACTTGACGCAATTCTATTCTTTTAGCATCCTAACGTGAGTGAGACGGGGGCACTTTGACACCATTAAACAATGAGTTTCGTATTGAGAGATGCTTTTTGCTACTCTGCAGAGGTTGTTACATCCCCTGTGGATTTCTTCAGTGGTCTGTTTAACAGCATGATTACGTAATGTGGTTTGCCGAATAACTATGCAATACAGCATCGGTTATGAGAAACCTATGGCCAGAATGATTAAATTATCAAGTATTGCTTATTCACTATTTTTATTACCAGTTTTTTATTATTTTTATCCCTTTCTTCTTATTTCATACATATGTTCCCTTAAACTAAATCTTTAATCCCGAGTTTCATGTGAGGTTTAATGACTTGGTACACTGGCTACAGGTAGCAAAGCTGAGGAAACGAAGGCAGCAGGAGACCCGTTGGCCGCTATTGGAAAAGCAGGTGCTGTTCTCATGGTATGCAGGACATGTGGCAAGAAGGGTGACCACTGGACATCAAAATGCCCTTACAAGGACCTAGCTCCACAAACAGATAGCTTTATTGACAGGCCACCAGCTGCAGAAACTGCAGCTTCATCTGGCCCTAGCAAGGGTACTTATGTTGCCCCTAGTTTGAGAGCTGGTGCAGAGAGGAGCGGAACTGAGATGAGACGTAGGAATGATGAGAACTCAGTTCGGGTGACCAACCTTTCTGAGGATACCCGGGAGCCTGACCTTCATGAGCTCTTCCGTCCTTTTGGCCCTGTTACTCGTGTCTATGTTGCTGTTGACCAGAAGACTGGAGTGAGCCGAGGCTTTGGTTTTGTGAACTTTGTCAACAGGGAAGATGCAGAGAGAGCTATCAACAAGCTTAATGGCTATGGCTATGATAACCTTATCTTGAGAGTTGAATGGGCTACTCCAAGGCCAAACTGAATCTGGTGGTCGATTGCAATTGTTTGGTGTTTGCACAAGTGCTTTGTTTCGCTAGCAGTTTGGCATATTAGAATTTGCTATGGAATGTCTGGGCTCTTTAAGTGGATATTATAGCTATTTTTGCTGTCAGCAGATGCGATATTGCATAGTATGCGATTATCAACCTTTACTTTTAGCTACCACAGTTTAATGTGGGGTCTGTCTTGATTTATGGAAATTTGGTTAATGTCTTATGAAAAATTGGATGCTCGAAATGCTATTGTTGGAAGTGCATATTTTCATTAGTTTGTGGACTTTATGGTAAATATAAAATTAAACGGCTAGTGGAAATGTATCTTTTCTCCATGCACGTCTTGTTGGATGTTTCGTCAGCAGAAAGGGTCTCCTCTGTTATTATTTTGTATTTGGGTCTATGAGATCGGGCCTCATTTCCTCTTTTATGTGTTTGAGCACGCTTTCATTATGATCTTTCCTTATCTTATTTATCCTTTCTCGAGCTATTAACAATAATTCACCTCCTCCTTGTCGCCCATCAAGCCAAAACTATTCGCAATCATCTCGTACGATCATGAAATATAATACCACAAAGTATGCGCTTTCTCTCTTCACAATAAACTATATTTACAGAAATTTCTCACATTTGCCTGCTACCTTAAAGCATTCGCAGGGCGCCTTTGGCAGACCCTTACCTTATTGAAAAAAAAGAAAAAGAAAGAAGCTCCTTCACATGTCGTCGAATATACCCGAGTCACGTAACACATCTAGGAAGAGAATTATGAAGCCAAGCAACACCCCGGACCATATCAGTATCACATCTAGCTGGAGAGAGAGCTGGAGAGATAGGGCACGAGCTAGCCTCGATCACCTTCGTGATCATTAGGCTTGCCGGCGGGCGGTAGGCCGCCGGAGAGGAGACTGCTTCAGAGTCGCAGCAGGCGGCGATGGTGCCGACGAAGCGAAGAATTGGATCTCCAAGGACCGGAACCTACCGGAGTCACCACTAGGTAATCGCATGTAGTGAGCCGAAGGCGACTCGTCGAACCAAGAATTCGCTGGAGGAGTTTGTTCGCCATCCCTGTACTGGACTATGGCCTTGTAGATAAATGGAATGAGGCCTTCCATTTTGAGAGTATAGCAAACGCGCGCCGAATCCTTTCAGCTGGAAGAAATTAAAGGGATCCTTTTGATCCTTGCTTTGCTTGGGAGGAGAGGGTGGTTGGCTGAGAGAGCCTGGTGTTTTCTGGACCTTTGGTGGGGAAGAGGGAGAGGGACTGGTTTAAAAGGAGGGGAGGTTTGAGGCCTAGGTGACGTGGAGTGCTTGGTGGAATCCAGCTCCATTAATTTGAGGAAGCTACGCACTTGGTCAGGAAGGACTACTTCAACGCAGAAGAGTAAAACTGGAAAGGGTTATCCACAAGGAGAAGTTGCCATCTACCTATTACATCTCACCAAATCCGGAATGCGATGATATATTTATGGGTTTGGTAGATTTTGTCTCTTTATAATGCTATGTCATGACTCATCCATTGTTGGTAAAATGTTTCTTTCGACAGCAACAAAGTGGAAAAGCACTCGGTTTTGATTTTGATTTGTACGCACTCGGTTTGGCTGAAATTTCGTAGTTTGACGATATGACTTCTAGAATAAACTACAGATGACGTTCATAAGTTGAACCGTGGAATTAGCTTCTCTGAAAATTATAACAACTCTGAATAAATCAAGAAAGCTAGTATTCTGCAGCAATAACACAAATCTCAGCAAAAGATCATGAAAATATTGGTTATATATTATATATATGTTGTGTGATTTTTTTTTTATAAACATAAACTGCAGGCAGTCAACTACATTTTGAGAGCTTATGACATAATGGCATCATCAAACTTTCTCAGGGTTAAGTAGCCTTCTCTCCAAACATTAAAATATTATATTTTAGTGTCATTGCCACTAGGACTAAATTTATATCTGCTGAGGGGTTATCACAATGTAAAAAAGTAATTTTTGGTAATTAATATTTTTCTGAATTATCATATTTAGTGTGTACAGCATCTGCCAGCAATTCAAACATCAAATGTTCTGAACTTCTGATTAATTTACCTCTGTCATTTTACTTGCTTTATATGTCAAAATGTGGCTATGGATATACTCAAATAATATGGCACTTTTTCTCAGAGAATGGTCATATAAACATTTAACTACATATAAGTTGCTGATGTAACAGTAGCTAGTGAAGAATTTTCTGCTATTGATGATGTGCTTAGAATAACTAACCATACTTCTTTTTTTTCGGGAGATTTCTTTAGTCTCCAAGGTCATAGTCCTTCTAGATCAGCAAGAAAAACGAGGACACTGGCCACAAAAGATAGACAAAAAATTTAGCAATAGTTCAATTGGCTCTTCTGCTATACAAAGTAGAATTTTTGCATCTTGAGCATACTCTAATGATAATTCAACAAGCCAAGTCTAATGCAGATGACCCTACATTGCCTAACTGGACATATATTCTTTTAGTAAACTTCATTATACTTATAAATAAACTTAATTACGTTGTCTCCAAGAAGTTTCTTCTAAATTTGGGCTCATGGATAAGAGGAAATGCCACCTAGGTAGCATAGTTTATTGATGTTATCCTTGTGCAGCTGCTAGCTGAATACGGCATTGCTTCGATTGTGGGCATGCGTTGCCAAAATTTAGAGAACCAATTAGTAGTTGTTAGCCTATAATTTAGAGTAGACGTGTCGTCAAAGTCATTTCAATTCAAAATGGGTAGCATCATGATGGTGCCATCTGGATAAATACCGTAATGGTGTTTCAAAGTGGGGCAGGTTCACAAGAGGAAGATGCCTTCTTTTCTCTATCTTAAGTTTTTAGCTTTCTGCACTCAATTGCCAATAACAACTGCATATTGAAATGGGGCCAATGACTCTGATCCATGTTAAATTTTAGCAAATCAATGATAGCTCAGAAGCTAGACCTTGGCGATCAAAATCTTCTAAGAGATGGACTCTACAACGAACACTTGTTCCGTGCAAAATTTCCATTTCATCAGGGAGGACCGATTGAGTTCTGTTGATGGTTGGAGAGAAGATGAACATGGGAAGGGGACAAATAGCCGCGTGGTGTAGGACGTCAGCAAAGCCGATCAGTTACGTCGACATCTCATCATAAACTTCTGGACAAAGAAAACCATCTGATGACTGTTCGAGATCATCTCAATCAAGCTTGGTCCGCAATATTCGTCATGGATAAGATGCGAATCGCTTTGTCAATAGAAGTAGTATTGGGATGTTTTCAAGGGAAGTTAAAACCAAGGCAAATCATTTAGATGCCATATTTTTCAACGTTAAAAAGAAATTATCAGGGCAAATTGATGCAATGGATTGTGCAGATTGGAGGTTGTAATTGGAGAGAGGCGGACTTATCTCCCTTCTACAAACCCAACCAAAAGAGAGAGAGAGAGAAAGAAGGAAAACTTCGTCGGCAAATAAATCATCGTATCGTTATCTTGTAGGCCGATTATGAACGGACTTAAAAACAAAAAATATCAAATTTTATATAGGCCCAACTTGAAGCCCCATTAAAAATAATAAAGTTTAGGCCTGAGGTCTGGGCCACATCAGCTCTACGTGTACTCGACACATCATTTCTATTAATATGAAACCATTTTTTCAGGAAAGTTATCCAAGCTCATTTTACTGTGCTCAAATTTATTTCGTTAAGGGAAAAGTATTTATTTTGTTGAATTCTTAATTTTTAAGGACTACTAGACCTAAAATGGAAAAAAAAAAAAGATGGACGCAGACACTAGAAACGTAGCTGTAGATTACGACCTATAAAACTGGGCAACTAGGATGATATGCCCTCTGAGACAACAAGAGGTAATCATGAATATTTGAAATTTAATAGGCCTTCACAAGACCAATGCTCCAGGCTAAAATTTGCTACTAGCTTTTCTGACATCATCTCGGTGTAAGAGCTGTCATCAGGGATCGTGCACCCTAAAGCAATCAGTAAAATACCATAGCTCTGCAGGGATTCAAATTTGGGTCCCAACTGTTCTTTTGATGCTGTTCTGAACCTAGGGAAGGACACAATTATCCATTTGATGAATGGTGTTCATGGTTCCTGATTCCAGATGCTTGTACACTTAACTTTTAGTTTGTAACCATGCACAGTGGCATTAGACTCCAGTTTCCTCGGCCGAAGATCTGTGGCTTTTTAAGCTAAATCTAACACAATTTTCACATTGCTCCAAAAAAAGAGAGGGTCGTTGCACATTTTCTCACAAACAACCACTGCACATATTTAGATAGTTTGAGTGTGTAAGGAAATTCAGACGGATTCAGCGTTATATTAACGATCCAGTAATCAGATTAAGGTACTCTATGTGCAGTTCGCCCCCGCCTCGGGCCGAGCTTGGGCCGGTCAAGTGGACCGGGCCCAGGCGGGCTTCACAGAGCAGGTACTGGGGAATCTAATATGCTTTCACTTATTCCATCGTGTGCTCGATGTTTGAAATAATAGCTGTCTCCAGAAAATAAAATAAAATAACTATCATTTACTCTTCAAGAATGGCCCATATACGGAGATCTTAGGAGTCAACCAATGAAGGGAGATTCCAGGAAATAACCATTATACTAATAAGCAAACTATATCTATTGCCCTTTCTGTGGTGCCGTGGCCTGGAGGGTGCTAACAACATCAACCAATAAGTAAATGACAGAAAAATATTGATTATTTCATAGATTTTTGAGTATAAGGGAGGCAAAAACATTCCGCCACCACGGGCATAATCGAACAGCCATGCCACCTCCGGTTGAATTTACCGACCAGACAAATAGGGGAGTGACTAAGTGAGGAGAGTTTTTCAAATAAGTGAAATGCGTAGCCCAACTCACGTAATGGATCACAAAGCAAAGTATTCCATTATGCAGCTATCCATGCGTAGGGCATTGCCTGGTGAGCTCGGAGGGAAATCGCGCTTAAAATCAACTCATCTTCATTTTGTGTATTTGTGAATCATTTTTTGATCGACTTTTCCGAAGGGAAATGCTAACCACCCGAAAAAAATGAAAGTGATTATGTACAGATTAACAAGATGTGAAAAGAAACTAAAGGAATGTTACAGCAAGCAAGGCCTATATCTTCCTGAAAATAAAAATGGCCAGCAACACAGAACATTCATGAACGAGGTCAAGATGAAGGGATCTCACCGAACGATCAGGAGAGGTGGTCTCCAAGAAAGCCAGCAGCCTTTGAGCAAAGATTCCTTCTGGTTTCCAATTCCATATGCTTGAGGTTTCCAAGGGAGTTGTGAAGTGTAGGCGCATCAGTGATGATTTCATAGATAAAGGTGGGTCCTACAAATATTCGCCTTGTCTTACCATTTGGCAAAGCATAGATATATGAAGATTATGCACAGTCTAGTGCACTGCCGTCTGAAAACAAAATATCATGAGATTTTATGAAGTGTAAACTTTCAGTGGTCAGCTAAGTTGCCATGCATCATATACTAATCGTATTAGTGTTCTCAACTAGTAATTTTTGCCTAGAAGTATCTGCCTCTTGAGATGGAAAGCTCGAGCACCTCAAAGCTTTTTTCTTTTTTTTCTTTTTTTTTCTTTTTGTTTGTTTGAGCAAGGGAAGCTCTGCAAGGCTGCCTAGAAGTAATTGCATAGTCTCAAACCAGTGGCTTAGTTTTCCATGCTGTTTCTCTAATCACCATTGCAGCTCTACAATTTTTGTTGCTGGCTATCATTGATGGAAACGAACGTTTATAGGTTAATTCTTTTATTTGGATGCTGTAAGGTCACGACTTTTTTGTATTCCCATATTATAGTTAACAGATTCGGTGTCAGATACTGCTTTCACTAAGGGCCTGTTTGGTTGCCAGCTTATATTATCCGCGATAATGTATGCACTGTGGGGGAAAGAGATGAGAAAGAAATGATCGATCCAAAATATTTCCAAGGTTGCTGCACTCAAGAACTCTCAGACGCTGGAGGGTGCGAGAAAACGTTATCTTCCGGATGGTATAACCCAGCATCTAAACAGCCCCTAAAAATTTATAGGACATCTATTTCTATATTACGATGAACTGTGTCTAGTGAGGTAAAGTCACAATATCATCTCTCTTCATACTCGTGGCATGGTGTTACCTTATTTTCGCTTGTTTTCTCCCAAGAAAGAGATGATTCCATCACGGTGTTCTTTCTTTAAGATTTTTTTTTTTTTTTTTTGAGCAAAACATTGGGGAAGCCATCCACAATTCAATGATGGAATCAAATGGCTACAGAGGCTGGGGTGGAAAGCCCACACCAGGCTGTGGGTTTCATAACTTTTCATACATAATATGAGGAATGGGAAGGACATGTCACTTGATAAGAAAACATGTTCTCCTCACAGTCACACATCATATGATGATATGAAGCAGCGGTCATCAATGTGACTCTGGATACCAAGTGGGTAGTCAGTGGTCCCAAATCCTTTGTGATTTGTGATGGTGGACCTCATTGAACAACTAATGGTTTCTTGTGTAACGTTCTTTTTATTTTCTTTTAGTTCCAACATATTGCCAGAAGGAAAAGAAATTTCATAACTAGTGTCCGTCCCCCCTTAGTAAGGATTAGGTACTACGCGCTCATTAAGGAATGACTTGCCACAAGTATAAGCTTACAAGAGAGAATAGAGGAGCAAGAAGAGAAAAGGAAACAACTAGAAAAAGCTGAAAACTATTTTCCTACAAGACAGCTTACAAGCTTGGCTAGACCTTTAAACCAAGTTTTTCCAAGTTACCTTTAACCTAATTCCTGGCTTCTGGAATCCCCCACCTTTATACTATTCTACCAGAGTCCTGATTATGAAAGAGTCCGGAGTTTCTTTCTTGCCAAGTGCCCCAGAGCACCTGCTATCAAACTACTACTCTCAGAGCTTAAACCAGATTCTCCACATGGCTGTTGAGCCGCATTGCTTATGCAGAAACTTTTGTTCATGAACAACTTGCTACAGCACGGTATTTGGTGCTGGAAGAAAGCCAAAGCATCATGAATTTTACATGACGAAGCAACTGATACTGAGAGTAAGTTTATAAGCTCGCATTCTTTTCCCTTCCCATACAGATGCCAGATTCCTTACTGTTAATGGATCATAGACATTGGTACAGCTTGGTGGTGCGAAGACGATGATTATAGTTTGACTTTGAGAAGCTACTCGATGCAAGTTAATTAAAAGAGGAGTACTTTAGGCTGATGGATTGATGACGTTTGAAATTGAATGATCTATCCCTCTTTGCTTGTGGCTCTCTTCTGTGATCTCACCAGATGCTGAAAGCCTGTCTGCCTGTCTTCTTAGGCACCGAATCTGTTTTCGTTCAAATGAGCATTCACTCTGTTTAAAGTTGAATTTTTTTTTGCTGACCTATGGATAATAGTTGACCATTTCTATGTCAGTACCGTTAATTATGCAAGGAAATATAAAGCCACAGTTGTTCAACCCAATGAAGTTGTCTGTCCCATCCCCCGCCATCCAACACTGAAAAGGTCCTGGTTTTGGTAATACATCTCTAGCTAGGTAGTAGCCCTTCCATCATCATATGTATCATGGAGAATCAAATATCAACTTGGTTTGAATGGTCAGAAGAGGCAAGTGCATTGCATCTATCATTAATCTTTTCTTTTCTTTTCTTTTTTTAGTACGTTATCATTAAGGCCTCATCTCCACTGCAAGCCTTAACCTTTTCTTTTTCGAATGATGACGATGCATAGTGAGGTATGACCTTTCTGGTGTGTTGGTGGGTCGGTGCATGATCTCGTCCATCCTTTTTGTTATTATTATAAACTGGAGTGGTAGACAAAGGCGAAAGAGACCTCTCAAAGTCCCTCCTACCGATTCGCCCAGCATCCCTTTCACACGTCACAATCTCAGTTCTCTCCGTTGTTGAATGGAGCACAACAATGTAGAAGGTCATGCGCCGGAAGAGCTCCTCTTTCTTTCGAAGGGTGGTCGCCTTCTTAGTGCGGCTTTTATGATAGCAAAGGGTTCTTCTCCTGCATACCTTGTCATCCACCGCGATTAGGAGGACGGATGCAGTAGTGCTCTCTTGGCGATAAAACTGAAGGAAAGGAGGGAGGTAGGGTATGCCATAAGTTTGGGCCAGCTTCATCCCTGTTCTCCGTCTGGTTCTACCATTGGATTAAGGGTACGTTTGGTTGGAGGAAATTGGACTTTAGAACGAGAATAGAAATAAGCGATTTTTATTAAAGTCATTTAGTTACAAGAAGAGTTCTATTTTCATTCCGATTCCAAAAAAAAATGAAAAATGTCTCAATCCTGTAAAACTTAATTCCAACTCTTTTTTTTATTTAAATCTTACTTTGATTCCAGTCACAAACCAAACGAAAAATATGGCCATCTAATTTTTGTTCCAATTCCATTTGAGATTTCAACTGCGAACCAACCACGCCTTAAGCTGCTTTGCCATGTGTTGATGATGAGGATGTCATGCTATCATCTCTAAGGATATATTTGGTTGGAGAGAATTGGACTCTAGAATGGAAATAAAAATAAATGACTTTCATTTCAACAGTTTTTGTTGGTAGGAGTTCATTCCCATTTCAATTCTTAGAGGAAATAGAAATACCTCAATTTTTTAAAATCCAATTCTTACTCTATTCAAATTTTATTCTGATTCAAATTTCGATTACAGTTGTGAACCGGATGTTCTAGAGGGTATAGCCATTTCAATTTTCATTCCAATTAATTCCAATTCCAATTTTGGTCACGAATCAGATATGTCCTGAAGGTTAATAAGGTGATTTATATGGTGGCTCAGGCAGTTTGGTGATCAATCAAATGGTGGTGAGTTCCCATAAGCGAAATTAGGGAATGCACGGCATGAATTGCAATGTCACGATGGTTTTATCCTACCTTAAATGAAAGTAAAGTGAGACGTCTTTTTGGCTACCAGAGATACCCCTCCACTAATCTAAATTTGTGCATAAATTACTGCTAAACAACTGTTTTTGAAAATTGGAATCCGTGAAGCTTCCTAGCATATTGAATATCCTAATCTCAATTGCAGACCTTTATGTCGCATGCTATCGACCTCTTTGAACCCCTGTAATCACTTAGTTTTGTCCATGCTTGGCGTATGGGAGCATGCCCTCCGAGCCTAAAATCTTTTAACTAAGCCATAGTTGTGAATCGTAGATGATGGTTAATTTCCTGATACGTAGAGACGGATTTACAAGTCTGCAGATTCAGGATTGCGCAAAGTATTTGATAAGATTTTTTATTTCCTTTCTTTAAAAATGAACTTAAACATATATATCAAGACTTCAGGTCTATTGACACGTCGAACTCACGCATTTCAAAGTGGCGTTGTATTATTGCTTTCAAAAGTCAACGCTATCTGAAATATAGAAGTCGACGTTTTCTGTGGATATTTAGAAATAATTGTATATTTTATAGAGCAATGCTATTGTAACTGAGAAAAATCATTCAAACAAGGCCACTTCTGGTGCTTTGCACCAATCAATTTGCCTCATTTTGCTTCATTCAATGCGCCCAATCTCCACGCTGCGGCTGCTGTAACGTGACGAGAAAAATCGGGGAGAGAGAACAGTTGGTGTGAAATTATGCTGTTGAAGGTGCGAGCTTTAAAAAAACAAAAAAGAAGTGGCAAGAAAGGGTTTGATAATCACGTGCGAGGAAATGATTGGCGGTGGCGCATCATCCGACGTGGTTGGTGTGAAATTATGCTGTTGAAGGTGCGAGCTTTAAAAAAACAAAAAAGAAGTGGCAAGAAAGGGTTTGATAATCACGTGCGAGGAAATGATTGGCGGTGGCGCATCATCCGACGTGGCGTTGACGCGAGGAGAGGCCTATTAAATGCGGCTCTTGGACGTTTCGTGTCCGTAAGGTGAAAGGGGGTCCCTGGACTTCGCAAGGCCCGGTGAGAGAGAGAGAGAGGGAGCGCAGGGGTTTGTGTGGAGGGTTAGGACTCTGGGCGAGAGAGTGGGAGAGAGCCCTCGTTCGCGCTGAAACAAGGGCAAGATCGAGGTGTACTTTGCTTCTCCTTTGATTTCCGTTTATGGATTCTGGTTTAGTGGTCGAGTTGTCTTCTTGATAGTTTTGATTCGAGGTGATTACGTTTCTCGGCTGCGAACTGTGAAATATGGCGATTTATGGGTTATCTTGCGTGGTTTTCTGATTTCTTGATCTCTGATCGATGATAATACCTAATTGTAGTGATCTTTTGCCTTTCTTTACTGCTTTCTTTTTGCGCAGTGATCATCGCTTGTGTTTCTTGGCGAAACTAGATTTAGTTGGTCGCAGCATGATTTCAAAATTTGGAATTTTCAGAGTCTAGGTTTTTTTTTTTTTTTTGGTCTGTCTCCTGTTCGATCTCTGAAGAAAGTTCTTTTCTGCTAATTTTCATGTTTCTTGAAAATAAACAGATTGATAATTGAGGCCATAAAAATGTTGCCGCATGAAAAGACTCTGAAAATTGTCTCTCTCTGAAGTCGCTACCGTGGTAAAAGATATAGTGGAGGACGGCAAAGTTGGCTTGATCAAATTCTGACAGTTATGGTCTAGAGGGCAGCAAAAATTTGCCCAAGTTTTCATCTTTATCGAGATATCTTTTAACTAGATTTTATCTTTGCTGATTTTTAAGTTTAACTGTTGGTGAGACAGGTTATCTTTCATGGCTATCATCTCCAGCAGCGCCAATCGCATCGAGAAATTACTTGCCTTCTCCACCATCAAGTTGTGAATTAGATTGTTCTCGCTTTAGATCTTAGGGCATTTAGATACTGAGAGGTAGAGAAAAGGTATGGGCTGCTTGCTGCTTGGTTCAACTGGACCACCGATAAAGCGACGAGCTGGTTTGCGTAGGAAACAAGCAGGACGGGGTTCTTACAGAGGCAGTTAGGGTACTGCAAGGGTGTGGTGGCTTGACATTCTACCTGGTTTGAATCACTCTGTTTGACTTGGGCAATGAGAACTCCTGCTGCATTGAGGCACTTGTTAAGGAGCTTATGCCACAATTCTCTGTGGAAATATGCGGTCTTTTGGAAGCTTAAGTATGAGAACCATATGTAAGTTGTTTCGCTTTTCATATTCTCAGAAGTTACCTCAAGTTCTATATGCTAGGAGATTATCGAGGTCTTCTTTTAATAATACTGTGTTTTACCATTAATCTGCCGATGCCATGCGTATGCATGAACTGGCTACATCAGACACCCACCGATTTATTCTTAACATGCAGATGGGTTGCTCCTTTTGGTAATTCTTGTTCTGGATCATTCCATATCTACTTAAAATGATGCTTCCGGTAGTTTTTGGATTTGAAGCAGCTAGTTTTCCAGAAAAGGATGATCAGAGCTGTACCAAAGCCTAACAATGAAGCCGCTGCTTACTTTATATATATATATATATATATATATATATATATATATATATAATTTTGATGGTGCAACATCCATGATAACAATAACGTGGAAGTTATATTTGAGCTACATTTTCAGAAGCTAAGAAAAATATGCCTAAGTCAACATCCATATTCTTCAATGTTATTTGTGTGGCAATGCTCTAAAGGGGTTTGTAGATAGGCATCATGGTAAAACATCAACATCATGCACAAATAAATAATGAAATCAGTATTTGCTTTCTTTACATTATCGTATTTGCGTATCTATACTATGGATAGCGATTTACTTTTAGGGATAATTACATTACAGTGTTTGTTTATATTCCAATCACATAGGCTAGAAAGTGGTGCTCCTGTTGCTTGTCTTGGTTCAGGAGTATCTTGAGGTATATAAACCAAGATACTATTTCATCCAGGGGAAACACTTATATAGTCTTCTTTGCTTCTGTTATGGATTTTGAGTTTGGAAATAATTTCCTCTAAAACCTATTCATAAACATTAAAGTATGATTTTTCATATGTTAGTATCCATTTTTTGTGTCTTATGGTTATTTTTGCAGGACATTGACATGGGAGGATGGTTATTTGGACAATGCAAAAGAAGATGTTACCGTGGAAAATACTTTGCGTGATGGATTACCTAGTGCTGAACCTGGGATCATTTCATTTCGCTGTGATAAGGATGCTTGGGTTGGAAGTTCTGCGGGATGCCCCATTGAGATGGTGGTCGCAAGCATGTCATGTGAGCTGTACTCACTTGGAGAAGGGTATGCTTGCTTCTTTTTACTTTTTTAACAGATAGATTTATAAACTTCCTTGACATGTTAAAATATTATGTGAAATTTTCCTGTACTTCAATCTTTCCATCGGGGAGGATTTCACTCAACAAAGCACTCGCTCCCTCTCTCTCTCTATATATGTATACACACAGACACACTCTATTGCTTGATTGATTTTTGGCTGCAAATTTAAAATCAACAGGGATGCTACCAAAATGCCAATCCATATAGTTCAGAAGCTAATAATAATTCATAGGATCTATAGGTTTGTTTTAAATCCTTCATAGATGATGACAGGCATGGCATTCTCTTTTACTTCAGTTTTTAGGAAAATCTAATATATTGCTTTTTGTGTGTTGATTGGTGCAGATTTGGTGGTTTTGAAATGTTTAAATTCAATGTTTTGATGTGTTTGTTTCATCATATTCCATGACTTTATTTGGTGGATGTTTGCATTTGGTCTTAAGCCAGCATTATTCATCAACAAATGCAGCCCGCGAGTTGCAGTACATAGTCATTTTTCTCTATTTGGACTTCTAGAATCAATATTTTTGAACATGCTTCTACCATCGGTTAGTCTAGCCCGGTGAGTAGAAAACATTGTAATGACGGATATTGTTTAGTGCAATATAATATTAAAGCAATGTGAAGTCCAAGGAAATTGCTGAATGTACCGTAAACTTTTTTTTTCAGTTAATGCAGATCAATATTCACGTTATCCTCACTAAGGAGGTATAGGTCTTTTACCTTATACAGTTCTCTACCTTTGCAAGGATTTTCCAGCTCAAGTACTTAGAACCTCAATTTAGTCCAGAATAGTTATTTTTGCATAGTCATGTTGCAAAGCAGTGTTAATCAATTTATGCAATTCGTTGCTTCTTTGGAGAACTTACCATATCTTCTACTTGTGTGTTCAATGCTTATATTGTGGCTGATGATCTTTCTTTCATTGTACTAAAATACATACAACATAAGTATACTGCTCTCTTTAGATCATTTGTCCAATTGTCCATCATTTTATAGAGCTCGTACAAATTTCATCGACAACTCTTTTTCCAATTAATGGGCATCTATTCCTACAAATTTATTCTTCACCAAAATTCTGATGCTCTGTGTGACATAACGTTCCATTACTGTGAGTAAATGCCACTTGCAGTTCAAGCAACCTGAATTTCTTCAACGCCGTATATTTCACCCCACCCAAAGTATGTGTTGCTCCAGTCAAACATATTCTTATTCTTGTGCTAATGATCTTGCAGTTTGAATTCTTATCCTGCAACATAGGAATGAAACCAATATTTATGAGAGCTAATACTTTATAAAAACCTGCTCAACAAATAAAGTCCAGTGGATGTAAAGATTGTGACAATGTGTCAATCATCTTGAAAATAACCAGTATTTATGTGTAATACTTCATTCAATGGATCTTCCTTTTCACATAATGTTAAAACATTTTTCTTGACCTGCACTCCTTATAATGGTAAACTCGCACCTTTCTGTCCAACCAAATTCTGTACCATTTCTTGCTAGGGTTGAAAGACAAAGTCAAAATGATCTGGCTTTTATTCCCATACAAACGTAATTAAGGCCCTATCCTATCTGCACATTCTACCTGATCTGCATAATGCCAGGCTGCATATGCAGGTTGCCTAGGCTCAGTATAGGGCGTCCAAGGCAACATGTACCTGTGCAGCCATATGGACAGCTTTCTAGAGAAGCGTTTCTAGCCATTTTGTAGAAATATAGATACTTCGTTCTTTCCCCTGTCTAAGATCAGAAAGTGCCACCCATAATTTCATTCCACGAGGAAAAAAGGTGAAACACCAAAGATGGACAGAGACAAAGGAGACAAGAAGTGTAAAAGCCAAAATCATTAAGCAAAGTAGCAATCTTATGACGAGACTCATCCAAGTTGGTGTGTCCTAATGCTGCATATTAGTTGAACTTTGCTGAGCTAAATTTCTGGGAATCTAGTAGGTTATTTCATTAAAATTGTCTCTAGAATGTTACCCCCAAAAAAGATCTATTGAGAGTTCCTTTTGCTGCATAATTAAGTAAATGCTTATTACATAACAGGATTATTGGTAAAGTGGCCCAAACGGGGAACCATCGTTGGATTTTTGCTGGTGAATTCAACTCTAAGTCACCATCAAAGGTGAGATATTAATCAATCATTCCTAATTCTAAATTGATTAGTGTTGTGTTTTGACTTTGAATAAGGATGTGGACTGAGGCAGATGTTGCTAATTACAGTGCAGTGAGAAATGGCAACTTCAGTTTGCAGCTGGTATCAAGGTAATTGAAATCTTTGTAAACAGGATCAACAAAAACCTTTTGCTTTCAGTACGGATAAGTTAGTTCATTTTCAACCAAATTCTCCATGCATGACAACTGCTAATGTATGCACTGGTCATTGTTTCATGGTTTTGCAGACAATTCTGCTTGTACCTGTTATACCTCATGGGCTTGTGCAACTTGGCTCATCAGATATGGTGCGTTCTGTTATACCATTTTCATTGGTTGATGTTTGAATATCCTTAAACTGATGAAGGATGAATTGGACCTACTCTTAGGTAGTTGGGATAAGGCTTGTTATGATTTTCTATAGTTTTGAATTGTCCTTTTAATCTAGGTTCCTGATAAAGGGTATTTCTTTTGACTTAAAATGTTATTCAGTGGTGAACTCTTAAATCAGATTGTTGGACATTTCTATATTCTTTTTGTCTTCTACTCCTTGTAAAGCATAAGTTTTCCAGTTTGCTCCATTTAGAGCACTTAATACATATTATAGTTGGATATATGGTATTTTATCTTCTTGATTATCAGAAAAGGTGCTTACTGTCTGCAGTGAAGCACGGGACATGGTCCTCCTAAACTTTTAGAAGTAATAGCCTCCTTTTGCATTGTTTCTTCAGGATCAAATTAACCAATAATAATCTAGATTTTAGAACTTCACAGTTTGAATGAATCTTTTCAAGCTTGTTCTGGAAGCATATTTGATCTTCTATATACATCATACCAAGGTTCGCTATCTCGATACCGGGCCTTATACCATTATTATGCTGGTACAGTGTCAGTATGTCCGGTATAGGGGTCGGTTCAGCGTATCAAGACTCAGTACGTCCCCCATATCGAGTCTTGGTTCCATGCTGATATTATACGGCACGTTTAGTATGGGGTAGTATGCACCAGTATGGTGAACCTTGCATCATAAAATTATTGCATATATCCTGCCTAATACAAAGTTTGTTTTTCCTGCAAAGCACAGGTCATGGAAGATTCAACACTGGTGGTTCACATTAAAGATTTATTTTCTACACTTTATGATATCTCAGGGACTTGCAGTTCCTTAGCCCCAAGGGTTTATTGTCTGAATCCTTTCTCATCATTCACTATGCCTTTATTGGGGAATCTTTCAGCTCCTTCAGCACTTAATAGTGAGTTGTTTAATTCTATCCAGATGCAACAGTTGCCGACTATTAGCCCTCATGTGCTACAAGATAATGTTCCAACCTCACAAGATGTTATGGACCATATATTTGATACAAGCACAAGATCATGTAAATATGACAACTTATGGAATGCAAGGTACAGCGACCTGTGGATAGATCCTGCAGAAGAGCCATGCTTACTGAATGGTTCTACAGACCTTGATAAGATACTCGAGGGTGATATCCCCTTCATTGACGATGAAACGAATTCAATCTCACACCCTAATGATGTGAATCATAGCTTGACCTATGAACAGATTGCCTTATCAAATGTTTTTGTGAAGGATGCAGAACTTGGTGACCCTGATCTTTGTAAAGTCAGTGATGTGACAAATCAGGAATTTGAAAAGGAGCATGCTGATATAGATGACAGATTTGTCAATTTCCCCATTGGCTCTGAGCTACACAAAATACTTGGGCTTCATTTTAATAACGAACATGATGACTATGTAATGGCTGCTGCTACAAAAGCTGATGAACTAGGAAGCTCGACTGCCATATGCCAAACAGCAGGACCTGAATTTAATGGGTCATTGGTTGAGGAATCTAATGCATGGTTTGCAAAAGAAAGTGATGCAGATTATCTCTTGGATGCAATGTTAGCCAATTTACAGCATCCAAATGATAATTCATATGAGACATTCAGTTGTATGAAATCATGTAGTAACTCATCAGAAGAGTGTATGGATTCTTGTCTGACACACTGCAGAAATGAACGGAATGTCTGCAATTTGGGAGATTCATCTCCATCCAATCACGAAATGCTTACATTTGTTTCTGAGAATGAAGGTTCCACGAGTGCTCCGACTGATTCTTCATCCAAGAGCATTTGTATGTTGATCAACAAAAAGCAGAACAGTTGCATGGCCTGGGACAAAAATGACGGGGGCCCAAAGTCGTCGCAGACTAACAAAAGACGAAGAAGTAACAAACTTCACAAACAAAGGCCTAGGGACAGACAGTTGATACAAGACCGAGTTAAGGAGCTGCGGGAGCTTATTCCTGATGGATCAAAGGTGACTCTTTGATTGTCTTGTTGCATTACCTCCATGTTTGTGACCAAAATTATTTGTGTGCGCATATTGAACACAGCATAGTTGGCTTCATCTTTACAAATAAGTTTTTGCTTTGTTGGTCTTCTATGTGATCATATGACATAGAAGATGTTTTGCATCTGGCATCAGCCTTTTGATATCATCTTCTTCTATGATACAGTGCAGCCTTGATGCACTTCTGGATAGAACTGTAAAGCACATGTTGTTCCTTAAAAGTGTTTCCAGCCGAGCTGAAAAATTGAGGATGTCTGCAGTTCCAAAGGTACATTAGCCATTCTGGTACCTATCTATGATGACTAACTATAGGATATTCTATAAATCCAGGTTAAATTAGCTCTGGTTGATTGTTAATTTGGACTCTCCGAAAATAGTGTTACAATTGTAAATCTGCAGCATTTCCAGCTTCTTGGCAACTCTTAACCATTCCTTGGAGTTCTTAATCCATCCAGGAATGGGATTGCATATGCATTCACTTGCATAAATTGGTGTTTGTGTTTGTATCCTCAGGTTTTTTCATCATTCATGCATTTCTTTTGAACAGATTTCACTTGCTTGAGGAAATGACAAAATTTGGCTGTCTCGTTATTTTCTAAAGACATCCTTACTGTTATAACAGTTGTATTTGAAACTTGACACATCAATCCCATTAATATTGAGGTGGTAAATGATAGCCAGAAAATAATGCCTGTTCATGGAGACTGCCAAGGCCACCCTACACTCATGTTCTTAAATAATACCTGACGTTGGCAACTGAGGTCTGTTGTTATTTATTTCCTTGTCACCCAGACTTGATTTTTTTAACAGGTTGGCAGTTTTTTTCCGTCTTGTTTTTATCTCTTTAGTTAAAAATCAGTGAAATGCCGCATCATCTTAGAACATTATAAATTGACGATACGGATACTCTGTATGTTTGCAATTAATTACTACACACTAGGCATTAGTGAGCTGATGTCAAGTAACACCACATCAATTTACAGGTTACAGGTGAGGGTTGGAACTCTGAAATTTCTCAAACTCAGCAAAATGGAGCCAGTTGGGCTTATCAACTGAGATGCCAATCTGAAATTTGCCCTCTTAAAGTTGAAAACCTTGACCAACCAGGCCAAATCCTTATAGAGGTACAAGACTATATCATTGGTTAAATTCAATGCTATACAGTAACTTATCGCATGCGATTCTACAATTCAGATGCTATGTGAAGAATATGGGCTCTTTCTAGAGATCGCTCAGGTTATCAGACGTCTGGAATTGATCATCCTTAAGGGAGTTCTAGAAACTAGATCAGACAAGCTATGGGCTCACTTTATTATTGAGGTAGGTAAATTGTATCCCACTTTGCTGCAAAATCCTCATTTTAAAGAACAGGATCGATATATAACATTAGCGCTCGTTGACAGGCTTCCAGAGGTTTCCACCGAATGCACATTCTCTGGCCATTAATGCAGTTGCTGCAGCGCAATCCCAAAGCTAATTCTGGTTGTTTGGCAAGTATGTAAATGCTCCAGATTTGTGATCATCTGTGGACCAATGTGAGCCACTTTTATTAAGGTGACATGAACAATTTCTACAAACTAGTCTGTGTAATTCATAACTGATATGGAGAGCTGGCTTTTTAAGTTGCATAAATTATTACAGAATATAAGAAAGCTACTGCACACCAAAGAGCATACTGAGACTTTAAAAGAATGACTGCATGCTTGTGATATATGGAGCTACCGATAAATACATCTCTTTGGGTGAAATCTGTAAACTCTCGACAAAATCTATGAAGTAAACAAATCCTTGAGGAAATCACACTCAAGTAGGTGATTTGACCAGCACGATCATATGCCACCAGCCACGGTATACAGAAGTAGGGTGGTATGTCTTGACTGGAACAGGCAGCGGTATGTTTCTGTCAATTGCATCTCCTTGCATCTCCCAAACCAAGCTGTTAGATGCAATTGACGGAAACATATCACCCTTTTATGAACAAATGGAATGGTGAGATGAACCGGCCGTACTGGCCGGTTCGGTCTGGCCTGTAATACAAGAAAGAACATAAGAATACCTGTAGAAATTATAACAAATATTTACAATAATTAGCATTGGCAAAGGATGTTGACCCTAATAAAAACCATGGTGAAGATGGGTTAACCTAAAATATGTGGGATGATGGCTGTAGTTACTTAAGCATCTACAAAGATTATTAGACATAGTATGAGATTTCATAAAACATAATCTTCAGATAATAAAGTACATCCAAATTACGACTCAGCATGGAACAAGAAAGAATTTTAAATGAAGCTTACAAAAGTTAGCAAATAAATTTTCAAGACATAAAAAAAAGTAAAAATAATTTTCCTTCGATAAACAGGTCAAGTTCACTATCATATAAATTACTTATAGCTATGCAAAAATAAAAGCTAAAATCAAACTTTGCACGATCATTACCTTGAAACAGGAGGTTTAGCATCTTGCACAATCACTCTATCCATCTCTGGATCCTCAGTTAGCCCAAAGAATTAGGCATCAGACACAGGCGAGCAAGCAGCAAGAATCTGCTTATGAGCTTGGAATGTCTCATCACCAACCTCAGAGTAATGTGCTTATGAGCTTGGAATGTCTCATCACCAACCTCAGAGTAATGTTAGAACCAATACAAGATTCCAACAGCTCCTTAAGACCCTTACCCATGTTTGGTGGTGGCAAAGGTATAGAAAATTGCCTCGGTATTTCTATGCAATTTCTAACAACCACTGTGCAACGCATGACTAGGCAATCATCCATAAGATAATCTGATGTTTCCAATGCGGTCCTGAAGAAAATGCTTATAATGCCTAACAAAAGATTTTCAGAATAATCTATAAAACTTCGCATTAAAAAAGAAAATATAGTTATGAGTCAAAAAGGTACAGAAGTGGAAATATACATCGTGTGCACAAAGTAGAGAACCAGCACAGATAATACAAAACAGAACACCTTATTGAGAAAATACCAGCCAGGTCAGGGCTGATAAAAGATCGACAACAAATTTGTCCAGCACAGGACAACTTTGCCTAGTAGATGACACTGCAGAATAGGGAGTGGATTGGTCTCACAAAATGAAATGCTTTTGACAGCGTGTCTCATCAGATTTTAATCTGTAACCGATCACATTCCTGCTGACTCCCATATTGGTTGGGCTTTTATTACAGAAATTTTCAGTGCTCCACTTACATTTGTAACTAAGCTGTTTTTTCTACTAAAAAAAATCCCTTTTCAACATCCCTGAATTTCTGTCAAATAATTTGTTAATTAATTATCTATGAGCATTTGTTACAAGAAAATCAGAAAATGTCATTAAAATCCTCCTCTATAGGCATCAATTGTGAGGAAATCAGATAATATCATATATTACTTAGATATCTCTGACTGCTTAAAGTCTGGGCTTTTATTGTTCCAAGAACCAATGCTGACATATGCTGAACTCAGTAGAGCATAAATAAGAAAGCTTAGCAAGAGTCAAAACATCGTCAAGAACTCAATTTGACCTCAGCCTATCCTCTTTCTTTACAGTTGCCGGCATCTATGCCCCTTGCCCAGTTTAAACACATAAATCAAGAAGCATTATTTGTATTCTATCTAAAACATTCCAGCACAAACAATTTAAGAAGAATTGTAGCACAAAATCATATCATAGTGACACATGAAAACATGATGGGAGATTTGAAAAACAAATAGCTATAAAGAAACTATGGCTGGAAGCATATCACATTCTCCGATTCTATTGAATCCAACCAAGAAGCAAAATAAATAAACGAATAGCGAAGCCTGGAACACAGCTGCAAATAGGAAAAGAAACAATAAAACATTCAAGAACCAAATATGTTCCTGCAACGTACCACATTCGCCCACCCCCTGCATTCAATAACCAGCCAGCGCCGGATCGAAGTTGCTGTGCACCTTGTGCTTCCCCTTGCCGCTCTGGTCGAGCAGCTTGAACAGGAATAGCACCCCCGTGCCCTCACTTGCGAGGGCGATGAACATCGGCACATAGAAGGAGTTGTCCCCGAAGTTCTTGCCATTCCGGGTAGAAGTAGACCGCCCACTGGTAGCCGCCGACGCTGAAGATGTCTCTGGTTATGTACATCCCGGGACCCATCCCCTTCACCAGGGAGTACCCTTCGCTGTGTTCTGGTGCGACCCATTCACCGTCTCGCACACCCACTTGGACTGCGATTCGCTGAGGCAGCGGAGGAGGTCGGCGGTGGCGGGGTGCGACCGAGCCCCCCAGTCCCCTTCGGGCTTCCCCATCTCATCGGATTCTTGGATCGCTTCCCGAACCACGAGCGCCAATCCCTCGAATGTGGAACCGAAGAGAACGGAGATCTTGGAATTGCTCTGGGATCGGTTCGGGGTTCTCGGAAGCGAGGGAGGAACCCTCGTCTAATCCTATCCTTGGTTCTTGATCGAAGAGGGGATGGAAGAGGGAGGACTTTGCGAAACGGTGGACATGGAAGTGTATGGGGCGAGGGCGGATACTCTTCTTGGGTTGGGAGTCAGGGCGTCGGCCGGAAAAATCGCAGAGCTTTCTGAAAAGAACTCAGACAAAGGAAACGGGGCGAGGAGGTTCGTAATGAATTGTTAAAAAAAAAAAAAAAACATGATAATAAATTATTACTCTCGTGAGAGCAGCCAACAAAGCCAAAAATAAATAAATATATAAATAAAACAAAAAAAATAGTAAAAAAAATTAAAAATATCTATTTGATTTACTCCAAAAAAAAAATTATGAGAATAATGCGCTGCATAAAATGCCACCTAATCTGCCATATTGTTTGCTTTTCGATAAACATAGATAGCTCGAAAGGACCGACAAATCTTACGAACCTTCGGATGATAAATTGATAGTAAGCATGTCGATTAGTGGAAGGACATAATAAAATATACTACCAAAGAAAGATTAGACCTTTTACGCGCCCTATATGACTTTTGGACATCCACTTGCATGGCTTAAAGGGGTCACTCAACTAACATAATCATAAACCTCATGCAAGAGTTCAAGAGCTTGAATGGATTGCAGGACGCAATTAGACTGGTTGATAAAAGTTTATTTTTTAGATATTATCATTCAAAAAATCTATCAAATTATTATAAATTTCTCTAAATATTCTAGATTAGGTTAGTACAATAAGTAAGAGCATACACTACGGATTAAATTAGGATCTATTTTTATAAAATATTCAGAAATAATTTTGGGATTCGAAAAGGCCCACTTAAATTATTTTTGAATATTTTATAAATAAAAATCTAGCCTACTGATCTTACGGGTTGTACTCATGTTACATTCCAATCCCAAGAAAAATCTATATTAATTTTTAATATTTTAAAAAAATTTAAGTCAAAGCTGAGCCGTTCCAAATTCAACCAGGATTAGGAAATCCCTCCCACCCAACACCTGATTCCCACAGATCCAATGTAGTGCAGGTTAAGCCCGCGTCGGACGGGTCGAGGCGTCCACGTGGGGAACATCGTACGAGTCACACGAACCAAGCTGGTTAACGTCTAGAAAAACCGGTCGACGAGATCGCACCCCAACATCTCGTTTTTAAAAGTCGTGCCTCCGATGGATCTGCGACCCGAGCTCGGAGTCCGGACCTCCTCGGAGCCTCGAAGGCATCCCAAAATTTACGACCTTATCGCCTTCTGAAGTTTATAAGCGACCGAGAGGCAGGTCATGATCCCTGCTCCAAGATCCGGCGCTGACCGCCCGTTCGTGTCCCTTTCTTCAACTTCGATCCAAAAGCCCTCGCTCCCCCTGTCCCCAGCGAGAGCACAGAGAGTTTCGTGGAGAATATAGAAGAATGACAGGCCTTCGCGAGCTGGGAGAGGTCTTCCACACGCCGCTCTTCGCGAGGATCACCGTCCTCGCCCTCACCGCCGTCGTTGCCTTCTACCTCGGCCGGCACTGGTCCGACGGCTACCCCCAGCTCGTCTTCTACACCGGCGGCGCCGTCGGCGACCGCCACTCCCCCTACGTCGCCGTCTCCACCAACGACAAGCTCACCCTCTCCGCTCTCCTCGCACCCGACGCGGCCGTAGCGCCGCCGCTGCAGGACGAGTCGCCGGAGGCGCTTCCCTCCCCTCACCCTCCTCCTCCTCCTCCGCCCTCGCTCCCGCCGACGAGGGTCGGGATCGTGGACGTGAATGGGACGATGAGGGAGGACTTCGACGTAGGGTCGTTCGACCCGGATTTGGTGGATGACGATGGGGGAGCGGGGAATGAGATGGGGAATGGGAATGTGGAGGTGGAGGGGAGGGCCAGGGTTAAGATTAAGACGTTTCACCTCTGTCCGAAGAGCATGAGTGAGTATATTCCTTGCTTGGATAACGAGGAGGAGATCAAGAAGCTCAAATCGACTGAGAGAGGAGAGAAGTTTGAGCGGCACTGTCCAGCAGAAGGAAAAGGGTTGGACTGTCTGGTTCCTGCACCGAAGACATATAAGACTCCGATTCCATGGCCTAGAAGCAGAGATGAGGTATTCTCTTTCTCCGTTTCACTCTCTTCTCCATTTGTCAATTAATGTATCTATCGTGTTTCATGAACGCGTTCTGTTTTCTTGTTCCTTCGGTGTGGTTGATTTGCTGTAGTTTTGCTTCGATTAATTTAATTATTGAAGCCCGTGACTTTGGAAGCATGATCGGTTTGGCCAATTTGTACCTTTTGGTTGAGTTCTGAAAATGCCAAGATATTCTGTAGCTCCAATCAGCAAAATGCACTTATGTTGTTTGTTTAATTTCAACTAATTAAATTGAAGTTTAAGCAACTAGTACAGTTTCTAATTGCCTGAATAAAGAGGACTTAAAATCTAAAAGTTGCAAACTGCAAGAGAAGGTCAATTAATTTAATGTAGTATTTGTCTGATCTTTCAAAAAGTAATACAATGGAAGTAAGGATTGCACTAAAATCTGATTCCTATTCGTACACTATAAAATTAGTTTACCCATCATGCTTCGACTGTTCTTATGCTCCCACCTTTTCTTTTTTTATCCGCTATTATTCACAAGTCTTTCTTGCGTGCATTTTTTACCAGAGCCAACCTGACTGCCTAGGAAACAGATTTTTTTTAACTGCCATGTGTTAATATCTTTGACTACAATACCTCCAAACTACGCATTAACCATTTCCAAGGGAAGGGGCTCTGAGCATGTATGTTCTTCTGACAAGCCCGTGTCCTCTTCTGATAAGGCCCCCAGCTCAGAATGCAACTAACAGAACTTTCGAGACATGTTATGCTCTGATAGGGCAGCGCCCATGAATAATTTGAAGATAGAAGATCTGTTGCATCTGACAATTACGGCATAGCACACAGAAACTCAGTTAATATAAACGCATTTTTTTAATTATTCAATTATGCGATGAAGTTCGCTAACCATTACAAAATCATTTCTGCCATCTGTAGCATAAGTGCCAACGAGGTTAGCCTTCTCTAGTGGGAGACCTTCTTAAAGTTGTTGTTTTGAAGAGAGAAAATTGAAGAAGTTGGTTTATACCTAAGCATTAGATAATAGGAGAGGCTGGTAACATTGAACTAGTTTGGCTTTGTTGAAGGCTAATGTCATCTATGTTTTTTTTTAAAAAAATAAATCCTCATTTTTGAGTATGGGTTTCTTCTGAAAGCTAGATTCATCTTTTTGGAGCGTGAGATCCAAACCTGACAAGTGAACCAAGAAGGTGGAATTTACAAAATCCGTGGAACAATGGAAAATTATATAGAGAAGTAAATCATATAGTCCAAAGGTAGTCAACTACCCAATTCACCAATATCTACATCAAAGTATTTTGAAAGTTAACCTGGAAAAAGTCAGGATGCTCAATTTTAAAAACTTCTTTTGCTTAAAATCTAGCCAAATGGCTGTTGTTTTTCTCCTAGCTCTGCTGCTGCAAGCATCTCTTACACCATACGATCAAAATTCGTAAAGTGGCATTTTGTAGCTACCAACTCAACCTTTGTAATTTGCTAGAGGAGTAACAAACTTTGTTTACTGAATATTTCGAGAGGCACAAGTTTTTTAAAGTTACTGTATCTTGAGTTTTTAAATATACCTGTATCTCTTTTCCTTTAGAGCAACCTTGAGCAAGCTGCAGCCATAAATTCAAAGTTTTTTTTTTTTGACTCCTAAGTAGCTTTGAAAGTGCCAATTGAAATGCAACACTCTTATCCCAAAAAAAGTAGAAGATAACTGAAGCTCGTACCCCAATCTTCAAATTAAAGTGTCATTTGAAGTGTCACTGAACTACATGTGAGAATCAGTGGTCCTTTGTTTCTTTCCTCATAGATAGATCATACAATCCACATTATTGATGCAATTTACTTTTGGAAGATCTTGCTGTCATCTGAAGACTTTTACTCTGACATGCTCTCTTATCTCAAATTAAAATTTTATCACAGGTATGGTATAGCAATGTACCACATACACGCTTAGTGGAAGATAAAGGAGGGCAAAACTGGATTTCAAGGGATAAAGACAAATTCAAATTTCCAGGTGGTGGAACCCAGTTTATACATGGAGCAAAGCAGTACTTGGATCAGATTTCTAAGGTTACATAATGCCCAAAATGTCTAGTTTTTAACTTATGTTCATCTTGTCTATCTGAGTTTGATATTTCTTATTCCTCACATAAACATGCAGATGGTCCGAGATATCGCATTTGGTACTCATACAAGTGTTGCCCTGGATGTTGGGTGTGGTGTGGCAAGTTTTGGTGCTTTTCTATTGTCACGCAATGTCATCACCTTGTCCATTGCTCCAAAAGATGTTCATGAAAATCAGATTCAATTTGCTCTCGAACGTGGTGTGCCAGCAATGATAGCAGCTTTTGCAACACGACGGTTATTGTATCCAAGCCAGGCATTTGACTTAATTCATTGTTCAAGATGTCGAATTAATTGGACCCGTGATGGTATGTCATTCTTCCTTTTTCACTGAACCTAAAAATCACTAAGCTTTAAAATCTTGAAGTTATTCTTACATGCATCCATAAAGACACTAGCATGCAGTGCAAGCACTGTATTCTGATCTTCACTAGTCCGACTGCTCTTGATGGATATATATCTGCACTATCTCTAAACTTGGTGAAATTGATGTATATTCTCTGCCAACTTTCAATTGCATGACATGTTCCATGGCATATTCACAACAAGGACCATAAAATGTCAGTCATTTTTTTGGTGTTGAGTTCAGATATTTATACCTGCTTAAAAAAAAGTTCAAACATATAATTCTAGAAAGAGTAAAGTTGTGATTGCTAACATTTGCTTGGCTTCTTTGTGCTGATAAATTTCCGACTTTTGGTGAAGATGGAGTTTTGCTCCTCGAGGTCAACAGAATGCTAAGAGCTGGAGGATATTTTATTTGGGCTGCACAACCGGTTTATAAACATGAAGAGAGCCAGCAGGAGGCATGGAAAGGTATCTTCCTTCTATGTTCAAAGTTTTTGTGATGTAATTGGTGCTTATAGGCGGATAGCATGCTGCAATGGGCAAGTTTTTGAATATGTTAAACATGTTTGCATTTGTACCATCTCATATATCATCTCTTTTATGAGTTCTTATTTTCATATAAAATTTATCATAGTCAGTTAACACATTGACCTTATTTGACTTTAATGCATAGCAAATTCTATATTTTTTTGTTATAAATTGGATAGACTGAGTTTGATACATGTAGCATTCACCAATGATGCATAGTTTCGATAATGCATTTAGCACAATCTTTTTTTAGCCTTTAACTTTTCGGGGTGCTCGGTACTTTTTTTTTCATTGTTGTTTGTTTGACAATGTAATAAATAAGAGACTGTCATCTACCTTGACACTGTCATCTGAATAAGTTAAATAAGTTCAATTCTTTACCCTTATCCTTAATTCCATTCCCATTTTAAATTTGGGAAAATACCTCTTGACCTCCTCAAGTATGCCTGACATGGACCCTCTTGCCTATAAAAAATTGCAATCAGGTTCCTTATCATAGGCATTCGATGAAATGTGATACAGCCATCTCTCATCCCACAAACAGTGCTAACGTAGTGCTTCAAAAGTCCAAAATGTCCCTTAATAGTAAAAGAAACTCTAGAATAATCTGATAGGCCAGTAAAAGAAATAAAGCACAACTAGACCAAAGGGAGGAGGCCATGAATGCTTGCCACAAATGCCTCCTCGCTAGAGATGAAGAGAGAGACAGAGAGAGGAGGTGGCTTAGGTGGAGATTGAGTGATGCAATGGCTCTTTGGGAGAGAAGCTCTTCCTCCTTACTTCCAACAATGCTCTAATATTTGTGTATTTATACAATTTGGGAGTGAAAATCTTGCTCTAATATTAGTGGATTTGGCTTCCAAGTTGACCTTTTTGGAGAAAGGCTTCCAAATTGACCTTGGCTGGATACCAAACCACGACAGCATAGAAGAAGAGGTATAGAAGAGGATTTTCAGATACCAATGTTGGATTTGCTAAGAAGGTAGAGAAGAAACCCAATCCTAAGCAGGTCTGGCCATTTTTGGCAAGAGTATATGCCTAGACTTAAATAAGGTGGCTGATATAGAGATGTGCCACTGTCTCTTCTACCGACAGTATCCTACTGCCTATCCCCAAGTCAAACAACCTAAAAGATAAGAAACTCTTTTATGTCCATAGCACAATTATCAAAAGGGTGTCTAATAATATGCCTAAGAGAGGTTTGGTTTCCTGGAATGCATTGATTTCATGGTATTGTTCAAATGGGTCTGGCCTAGAAGTTTTTGAGGCTCTCCAACTGATTCAGGAGAGTGGTTTCTTCCCTAATTCAAGCCGTAGAATGTTGTTTGAATTACCTATCAAAGATTTAGTTGTTTGGAATCTAAATGGGAAATGGGGTGAAGCCCTTGAAGTTTTTCAGCTCTCGCATCATGCTGATGCAAGGCCTACTTTAGTCACACCGGTGTCTGATTCTTCCTTCTTGAAACAATCTCTTTAGCATTATCTATTAAAATCAAATGCTAAGATCTTGGCCATTGCTGCCCTTGTGTCAATAGACTAATGTCAACTATTGGCGCAAGGAAGAAAATGCCATCTACTCTTTGAGATGGTGGACGAAGTAATGCTGTAGCATGAAATACTCTGATGTCTTTCTATATCCAAAGCAAACACATGTAGAAGAAATGTTTAATTCTTCTCAGGAAATGCTTTGAATGGAAAACAAGGCATGACTTTGCGGCAATGTTATCTCAAAATGCTCGTAGTTAGAAGTCCTAGATTTAGCACAACGTGTGATGGGTTTTGATGCTCACGAGGGCTTTGTGAAGAACATATCTGTGAGCAATTTCTTGTTATACATGTTTGCAATGTGGGGAAGTGCAAGAGAGCTGTTTGGTGGCTCAAAAGACAAGGATCCAAACACATAGAAATGTGATGATAAATGGATATGGGATGCAAGGGGATGGTGTAGCTGTCCTTGGTCTCTTCTTAGAGATGAAAGAAGCTGGGTACGAGCGAAATGATATAACTTTCATTAGTATTTTATTGGTTATAGTCATGCTAGCTTGGTTAAGCAAGGATGTTGTTCAAGTCAATGTCAAAGGAGCACAACATAGCACTAAGGGATGGAGCACCATGCCTGCATGGTGGACCTTTTTTGCAATTGTGCAGGAGCCCACCGTGGTGATGAAGAGCCAGAGGAGAGTCTCGCCATTGAGGAGCATGATGGCCCTTATGGTGTTGATCTTGACTAGGACGTCATTTCCCTCCAAGGCCTCCTTGATCTTGTTCACCATTGCCAGCATACCCTTGTCAAAGGAGAAGTCGGGCTTGGGGGCGGGGGCAATGTGGGGAGAGATGCTGAGAATGGAATGTCATCAAGCTATTCGCTTGGCCCTCTTATTTCTGGTGCCTTCAGCAGATGTAGACCTAGCCTATAGCAAACACCAATGCCTTCTAGCTCGTAGCAGCAGTAATGCTCCTATTTATTCCTCTTCTGCTTTAGAAACCGGGTTAGTGCTGGCTAAAGCTTAGCAGAATTGACTTCTCACTGAAAAAAGGATAATCATCAACTTCTAGCTTTAGAACATTTCGATACTTTGAAAAATCGACCTCGAACATAGGATGTCAAACCTTGCCTATGGAGGGTGGTTTTTAGTAGGCATAAGCTGAATCACAAAGGATAGAATTCTTACCATCGGTTAGAGCGGCTAAATCGAGATTGGGGAATACAGCTCCAAGCTAAGCTTTCGAAGCACGTGCCGCTAGAAGCTTGCCCACCCTCCAATGGACAAGGAGGTGAAGGAGGGGGTCGAGGGAGGCAGAGTCAAAGCGGCATTTTGTCGAGGAGAGGGCAATTTGAGCTCCATCTCTTTTTCCTTCCTCTACTAAATGGTAGGGTCAAATTGGATCATTCAAGTAACTTGAAGGTTCTAGTTGCAAGTTTTTGTAGTCAAGAGAGTCCATGTGCAAATCGGAATAACTTGAGGGGGTCAAGGGGTATTTTAAAGTAGCTATATCATTTTTGTTGCTTAAATACCATGGGTCTAGATACCTTTGATGTTTGAACATTTAATTTGAGATCATCCAAGTAAATATCCTTTTGTTAGTTCTTATGCTCATTTAATGTCCTATTCTGCATGGTTTTCAATAACTCTGTAATTTTTCAGTGTGCAAACAACTCTTTTATTAAAAGAGAAAATCTGCCCTGAAGATTTTACATTTAATTATGTAACTATTGTTTTCTCGACTGAAAACCCTTATTCATAAGATGACGAAGTGCTTGATGAAGTGCTCCTCTAATTTTTTTTGTTTCAGCAAAAGGATCCATCTTTTTCGATTGGCTGCACAGAAATATTCTTTTCTATCAGTCCTGTCAATAACAGGCACAGAAATATTCTTTTCTATTGATCCTGTCAATAACAGTAGAAATTGAGGACAGTTGCACATATGCAGTGTGAGTTTCCACATGTTGAACTGAATAAGAAAATTATCAAGATTTTATAAATTTCTTTGCGATACTGAAATATCAAATTTAGTTCTTTTTAAACCCCCTTGTAGAAATAAAAATTACATAAATAATGACTTTTCTCACTCCTATTTTATTCATAGATATATAAGGTTTTAGGATATCTATCTTCAGAATAAATAACACCTTGCCAAATCCTATTTTATCTGTAGAAATATAAGGTTTCAGCATATCCATTTTAAGAATCAATAATTTCCTTATTAATAATACCTTTTCTTCTCCTATTTTATCCACAGAAATACAAGGTCAGAGTATATATATCTTTAGAATCAATAGGTTTCTTTTGTCTGGTTATATCTGTGAGTGCGTTGATGAATCTTTTTATTGTTTCTCTGCATGTGGATCTGATGTGATTTATGTGTATAGAGATGGAGAACCTTACGGCTCGTATTTGTTGGGAACTTGTGAAGAAGGAGGGATATATTGCAATATGGCAAAAGCCTTTAAACAACTCTTGCTATATGAGTCGCAGTTCTGACGTCCGACCTCCACTATGTGATGCAGAGGATGACCCAAATAATGTTTGGTATCTTTAAATCCTTTAAGCTTGCAGTATTGTAGGAAAGGATCCAAAAATGTTTTCTATATAATGCTCTTGTTTAGTTTAGGAATTTTGTTTAGTTTAGGAATTTTAGACAAATAATGAGTTGCAGACTAGAAGCTTCTTCTAGGCATCCCCACCTTCTCTGCCAACCATATATGCAGTTGAAAATCCTTCTTAAGAAGTTCTGTGAAGCTTATTCTCAGAATCTTATTCTCACTGTTTATTTTACTAATTATAACAAACTATCATCTTAAAAGATCATTATTATCCCTATTAGTCACCTTGGATTGTTGTTGACTTGTTGAATGGAAAGATAGCATATATGTGGTACATAAGTTGAACTTTTAGGAAGAAAAGGAACGGTTGGCAGTGGCTTTTCTACATTTCAATATAATGCATGGCCATGATATTTTTGCGATATTCATGTTTTTGCCAGTTATAACTGTATTCAAATTGAATTCCGCTATGTTCTGGAAATTCACATAATGCCTAAGTCATGCAATTGGAGATTTGTTTGAGTAGTAATTTTGAATATCACAAGCCAGCTGGACTTGGGTCTCCTGATCCACACCCCTCTCCACTCCCACCATTATCTATTCCTTTTTTTTTGAAAAAAAAGAAATCAAATTCACAAGCCCTTCCATCTTATCCTTCCCTACTTGGATTTCTCTATGTTACAACTGATGACCTCTTATAAATCTTTTTTTTAATACTTTAAATTATTTAATTCAAAACAAGAAAATAAAAAAAACATGAATTTAAAGTGAAAACCTTCAGTTACAGCCTAAAATCTTTTAGTGTAGCAAACTATGCATTCTTGAGACCTTTTTTTTTAAGGTGCATCAACTCTTGTAGACCTCTGAAAATTATTAGTTTTGGCTGAAAATAGATCTAGGATCATAACTGAGTAACAAGATCCCCTGATTTAGCAAGAAATTTTGTTTTCTTCTGTTCACCAAAAATGCACTGCATGATGTTTTCCATGTTTATTTTTCTTCAATTTTCTTCATTTTCTCAGTATGTTCTGTAAGTAGCTCCATGCTTTCTGCAGGTATGTTGATCTAAAAGCGTGCGTCAGCCGACTTCCTGAGAATGGTTATGGAGCAAATATTACAGCATGGCCTGCTCGCTTACATGTGCCACCACAAAGGCTTCAAGGTGTTGAGATGGATTTTTATGCAGCAAAAAATGAGCTCTTCGAAGCAGAGACAAGATACTGGAATGACATTATTTCAGGCTATGTCTCGGTTTTCCATTGGAATGAAATGAATTTGCGAAATGTGATGGATATGAGAGCTGGATTTGGAGGGTAAAATTTTCCCCTTCATCCTTCTACTTTGGAGTGTTAATGTGATACTTGACAACATGATGCTTTAAGATGCTTTCAGCAACCTTTGTGAAAACCTGATTTAGAAACATTCAATACAAAAATTCACACACTTAAAAAAAGAGTAACAGATCAAATAATGGAGATATTAGAATTTACTAGGAATAACTTGATTAATGTATGTTTATCATTATGTAAATTGCATTCTCGTACTTTTGAAGCAATTGAAAAACATCAATAATTTCAAGTCTGAAATGCAATATAATCGGATAACTAATGATATCTTGACCAAAATAAAGCAACTTAGAAGAAAACTTTGTAAGCAGTAATGAAATATATCATTCAGATAGTTCTTCTATTTCTATAGACTACTGAAAGGAGAGTATTTCTATAGGGTAGATGGACTTGGTCCATGAACAATGTGTCTCTGCTGTATTCACTAAGCAATTAAGTTGATGGAGGTTTTTTTCTCCCTCTGTTGATCTTCCCTGTTAAGCTGATTATGTTGATAATTTTATTGATCAAAGTGTTATTAGACAGGGAAAAAATGAGGATTAGGATGTGAACTAGAAATGCTATGTGCTTGACATGGTTTTTTAAATTATCTCAGTTTTTTATCCAGTATATTGGCTGAATTTTACAAGATCCTGTAACCATACTAGTAAATATAATATTTCTAAAGAAATGATGCTATTCCAGATTAAGTATCTCTAAGTTATTTCTCTAGGCTAGGATGATTTGATTTTTAACATTGACCGGTTTGAATTGATCTTAAGTACTGGTAGAAAAAGATTAATTTTCATAGTGGTTGATTTGATTGTTTATTTGGGCCCTTAGTTTAATGAGTTAGGGGGCAGGTGTGGCATGCGAAATAGATGCTTTCAAAACTTAAGCATATTATAGATATTTAATTATTATTTATTTAAAATTATTGACAACATAAATAATCTGCAAATTCAAATTATTTATAGAATAATGACTGGTGCATTTTTGTACAGTTAAAACTGATTTTGGATAAAAGATACTTGATATAACTATATAAGATGGCATAAAAATGCTGGGAAGCCGTAGCAAGAGTAGGAACAAGCTTCTAAGATGGGTTCAGTGTAGTACTTGTCTATTGCATTTGGACGCTGGCTCATGGTCCTAATCCATAGTTGATTGAAACCCACTTGTTTGCACAAATCAAACTATTTCATTAGATTTTGAGAAAATTAGTTGGTCTAATCAAGGTTTGCTAGACCAAATCCAAGGCTTGTGTCCGCCGGTGACTGGTTTGGTAGGGTTCAGGTTCGTACCATACCATGCCGGGGTATGCTAAACTAGGGAGAGGGATGGGGAGAGAGCGGGGAATGGAGGGAGAGGGATAGGGAGAGAGAGGTGAATGGGCTTACCTAGGCATCGATCAACGTCAATCGGCATTGATCGGTGTCAAAGTGGAGCGAGACTAGCAGCTGTGTGAGCAAGATGAGTGACTGAGCTATCGAGACAAGCAATCGAGCGAGCAAGATGAGCGACTGACGCACGCGATGGAGCTTGATCATGGTGGAAGGGGGGAAGGAGAGGAGAGAGGGAGGGAGGGGAGGAGAGAGAGAGAGAGAGAGAGAGAGAACGGAGGGTCGGGGGCATCGGAGGAAGGGGTGAGTGACACTTGAATCGTCCCGGTTCTTGATTGGTTCAGTTTAGTATGGCTCGAACTGCCTGGTTTGGGACAATTCAATGTACCCTTGGTCTAATCATAGTGGAGAAATCAATTCATTTAAAAGTCTCATATATTTTATAACCGAAATTTCTACTATTGCTGGCTATGCAGAGTGCTTAGATAGTAATAAGATTGATCTTTTGGTACAGTTGCTATCTTATCACCTTCTGGAAATAGCAAATAGATGACGGTCAGTCTTTTCGTTAGTGAAGTGTTACCTGTGCAGATCCTTTTTCTGTAATTTTTTTGCCTTTTGCCTCCCTTTTGATGTACCATGGCCCTCATATCATCCTTTCTATGGCTTTGCTCTATTCCTATTACCATGCTATTTTATTTCTGCTTCATAATTTGTTTAGTTCTGGATTTACTGACTAGAAAGGAAAAGAAAAACTAATCATTCTTCACTTTTGCTCTCCCTACTGCATCATGCTGCTGAGCTGGTATTCCTTGTTATATGATCATGCATCACCATTTTTGTGGCAGGTTTGCAGCTGCGTTAATTAACAATCAGATAGATTGCTGGGCGATGAATGTTGTCCCAGTTAGTGATCCAAACACGTTGCCTGTAATATATGATCGTGGACTCATAGGAGTGACACATGACTGGTAAGAGCTCTCCACTGTCTTATCTCTATCATTTAAAGAAGAAAAATGACTAGCTATCATGTTTCAGTTTGAATATTAAAGATGGGGAACTTTAGACTGTTTTCTTTCTTTTGATGGATGTGACATAGTTAGAGACAATTTCTTCATCATTTTATGCATGATTTGCAGCTATACATGTTTATATGTGCTTAGATTCATCTAGGCCTTGTATTAAGCTGAATTATACTAGCTTTGATCAAATAAGCATGCCAAATATCTTGTATCTCAACTAAAAACCTTCATCTGCTTTATCTAAGCTATTAGATTGATACAGTAAACTATCGCATTGGATTGTCTGCCTAGGATCTGCAGACCTTGAATCCTACTAGTCTTTCTATGCAAAACTATGTAATACTATTTCAGAGCATGGAACCTAATCTATAGTATGATAACTTGAGGTGTTTTGAGGTTCATATGGTTCTTGCAGTTCAGCTACCTCTTCTTCACTTTATGCTTTTTACATTTTGTCCAAAGTCCTTCCACCATTGGACTTAACATCAGATATATAATTGATATTCAACGCATTGGTCATACATTTAATTTGTTTAAAGTAGGCTTTCCAATCAGTCCATTGTAATCTATCATTACCTTAAAATAGACAAATATTTTCTTCTACAGGTGCGAACCATTTGATACATATCCAAGAACTTATGATCTACTGCATGCTTTTGGCCTGTTCTCCAGAGAGCAAAAAAGGTACTATCAACTATGAGTTTTTGTAGTCAGAAATTTTAATTTGCATGGTTATATTTTGATATCCATGTCAGTTCGGTTTATGTCTTCTTACACAGTTGCTTTCTGTCCATTTTTACCCTCACGAAAATATTGGGGTTGACTATTTATGAAAATACATTTATTCTAGCTGGTAACTGTGGTAAACCTTGGTTGGTGACAATCCTCATTACGGGCTTTCTATGGGCCTTTTTTGATATGTTAGAAACCAGTTGGTCTAGATCAGTCATTGTACTCAGGATATGGAAGCAGGTAGGCTTATTCCATTGTAGCAACTACCTATACTAATCTCTCCTATTGTCAGGTGCAACATCTCAAGCATCTTACTGGAGATGGATCGCATATTAAGACCTGGCGGGCGGGCGTATATTACTGACTCAAAATACATTATGGATGAGATTCAAGAAATTACAGAGGCCATGGGGTGGAGGACAAAGCTGTGGGACACAACTGAAGGCCCACATGCTAGTAGGAAGCAATTGTTATGCGATAAGCCAATGTCGCTTTCATAAAGTTTATGCAGCTTATTCCCTGTTGTCTTCAGGAAGAAATATACCTCCCCTCTCGCTCTCTCCAGGTACAGATTGAGAACTAGCAAGCACACTTATTTGGGCAATAGTGCTTGATGGGTGTAACGTTGTGCATGCTCTTGGCTTCCAGGAAATGGGATTTAATGTTGTAGCAGTTAACAATTCTTTATCAATAGCCTATTCGTAGTTCCATCAATTTAATATCTCAATTTGTGTTGCTATTTTTTTTTTTGTCATAAGAGTGGATATTTTGTGCATGGAGGCTTTTCTTTCAAAGTTAGGTACTGTGACGAAATGTATATTTGTGAAGGAGACAGAATGGCATCATTTCTCAAGAATGATTCAGAAGCTTGTGGACAAGGTGATTTCCATAAAAGATAATTCTCTGAAGGTTTTTGTCAAAATTCATGCAGTTTAAGCGATTTTCCAATCTCCTATTTTGAGTTGCTCTTAATGGGGCCTTATTTCTCTTTTCTGGCCTCGCTAAATGAGCTCAAGGACTAAAACTAGCAGGCAACTGATCATTTCTTGTGCACTTCAAGATCCCTCTAAAGTGTTGGCTACCATGTGAACTAAGCGGGCTGCGCATATATATAATTATTTTTTCTTGAATGACCTAAGTATAGACGGTTTCAATTTTGCACTTTAAAACACTATTTTGAATTAACAGATCTACTAGTAAGTTTCCATATGAGTGATTTAATATACTATGATCTTAAGTTAAGGTTCAGATTAATGTTTATCTGAAGATCTACAGTATTGACATATTCTTAACAGAGATGCGTGGTTCTCTGTCGTCTGAAAGATCAGGTAATTAACAATACGTGATTAAAGGACTAGCGAAGGGCTTTTGGTTGCACGGCACATGTCATGGTTCTGGGGTCACCATAAGGAAGTATATTTCGGGTGGTCTTTGACCTCCTTAAAATCCAAAAACTTTCAGGCCTAAGCCCGGTCCAAAGCCCAAAAAAGCCAGATTTTGATTGGGGCATGGCCCGGCCCGGCCCACTTGCAGGCCGGTTCCTCGGGGACGGTAACCTGCATACGACACCATGCGCAGCGGCAGCTGTCAGCATATTGATTCGTATACTGATTTACATCCGCCTAGAAATTTTATGCGCCTGTCCTCACGTGTCCACACAAACCACATATCCGTGTACCCCCGCTCCGCCGCCTCCGCTGCCGTTAGCGGAACAACGCCACCGCTGGCGGCCGCCCCCCCCCCCCCCCCCCAAAGTTCGGAGGATGCGGCGATAGAAGACACCAGTCCGGATTAACGTAGAGATTCCTCCCCTCTCCTCTGCACCTGATCTCGCCGTCGCCGGCAACGGAAGCTCTTCGCCACGAGTCCCCAGGTCATGGACTAACGTAGCGATTCTTCCTCCACCTCCTCCACGGCCGCCGTCTCTTCTTCCTTCTCGTATATAATCCACGACTCCCTTCTACTTTCCCTTTTCCTTTTCCTCGTTTTTTACTTCTCTAACTGAAATATAGACTGCAAGAGATTGCTGAAAGTTTCATCTTCTGATACATAAGGTGTGTGCATTCCATGCCCCAAGACATAACATATCATTAATTAATTTGTCTTTGCTAATTTTTCCTTCGCATTGCCTTTGTATTGGTCTCTTCTTCTTCTTTCGTTTTTCTCTTTTTCTGACGTTATCGATTTTCAAAGATATGTTTTGGAGCAATTGTTGCTTTTCTTAATAATAGAACAAAATGATATGGAAACCGAAAAGACCTTTACTACTATATCTTTGGTTCAGGATGTGTATGCTTGTAGCTTCTGCCATCATATATGCAAGCCAAGATTTACGTCAGGAATCTTTTCAGCATCGTGTTCTTGTTATTTATTTAATAATTCTATTAGTCTATCATCTTAAAAGATATATTTCTTCATGCCCGGCAGGGTGCCTTGGTAACTTCTTGAATGGGAAGGTAGCTTGTTTGAGAACATAATATGATGCACCGATAAGCTTCTGATAACGAAAGGAAAGGCTGGCGGAGACCTACCTGCTTGCATGTAATTCGTAATCATGATATTTTGTGATTTTGCAATGTATGCTTTATCTAAAATAAAGTTTGGCTACATGTTGTAAATCCAGAAAAATGACAAGATCATGCAACTGAGAGTTTATTTGAGTAGTATCATTCAAGCTCACAGCCCCTTTCTTCACACACTTTCCTTCTTAACTCTCTTTCTTTTTCTCTCTCTCTCTTCTCACAATCCAGACATCGTAAAACAATCTTTTTAGTTTATTTTATTTGAAACAAGTAAGAGAAATGGAACGGGAATATATATAAGTGAAAACATTCAATTTAACATTAATATTCCAGTCGATCAATTATGCAATCTTGAGATATTTTGCTGGTGCAGTAATTCTAGGAGAGCTCTAACAATCGTAGTTTGGCTAAAAAGATTCAGATTTAGAGGATGATCACAGATTAGCCAGATCTTGTGATTTAGCAAGAGATTTTATATACTTGGCTGCGGGGGGAAGGAACTTGTTTGTTGCAACAATTAAGCAATCCTGCAGACAAGTGCTGCTAACTATCAAGCCTATGGCCAGAAGTTTGTCAGTTGTTTCGTTACTTTGAATGTGGTTGTAAATTTATTATCACAAGAATGGATGTTCTGGGGGTGGCCGGGCTTTTATTTCAACGAGCATTCGCCGATCATGCGATGCAGGGCTCTTTTAGTCCCACATCGGGAACGCGGGCAGCACGAGAGGGCCGACGGTCTATAAAAGGAGGCGCCCGTTGTACGTTCAACCATACTTACCTGGACGGGGTCGATGGGTGATCCTGAAGGCCCATGGCCTAGGTCAGGGGCCCACATTGCACTTGGTGGGGGCCCTGGCCTACCATCTCCCCAAGTGGGAGAGTGGACGTCATAATTTGTGGTAGTGGGGGTACGCGTCCGCGCGGCCCCTGCCAAATTCTTGAGCTAATTTTTGTCTTCTGACTAGGCAGGAGTTCCCTGATTTAAAATCTAGTGTGTTTTCTTTATTTCTGTATGAATATTTTTGATTTTGATGGGCCAAGATCGGTCCTGCAGAGTCGTCGTTGGGTCAGACCAGTCTTCGATCGGCCAAAGCTTGAAGCTTTCCGACGGGAGAAATTTGGGACCGGGGTCTGGCTTAGCTGTCTTGCTGATACCCTTCTTTGTGAAAATTAAGGTGAAAAAAAGACACCTCACCATGTCAATTCTGCCTTTGCTTCCTTGCCTTTAACTGTGTTTTTTTGACAACAACAGTTTTCTTGGCGTCGAATCATCTCTCTTTGAAGGTGCAACCACTTCATAGATGATTGCATCCATAGTTTGTTTATAGATGTTGACATAACTAATAAACAGCCTGATTCATAATGGTGTATGTATAAAACTAAGATGCGTTGATTTTTGTTGAAGGTGACTAAATTGATATTTCTATAGCTCTACAATTGAGAGTATTAATGGCAGAGTTGCTAAAATCACTAAGGGGTTGAATAATAGCGGCTTGTTATTTCAATCTTTTCTAATCATATATTAAACCTTTCTGGAGATCAACCCAACCAAAGAGCCAGGTTATCAAGTCATCGATCTAACGATCTAACGATCTAACTATTGAGTCAACTGGTCAAATTAGATTGATAAAAATACTAACAATATAGAAAAGATATAATACAAAAATGATATGAATTATTATTGATATTTTTTTACTATAAATGTTACTTTTTAAATAATACAGTTCTACATCGTCCAGTATTTGTTAATTGTAGCGGAAGTAAAGAACAACCATGAATCATTTATTTACTTAAATATATAATTCAAAAATACTTAATGATATTTTTAATTATTTTCAATAAAAAATTTAAAAGAATAAAATAAACTTTTTTTTTGTGTGTGTGTACTACTAAAGATGAAGAGATTGGATTTGTTTGATGAAAAGAACTGATTATTGAAATATTACATTACAATTACAATCTGCTAGAAAATAGGAATACCTTCAATTGATACATAATTATATCTTATATGCAGAAGCATAAAAAAGTATTCAGTAAAGTTGCTTCAAATTGTGCCCAAGTGGTTTACAGGTTTCTTACTAATTAAAAGGCCATCAGGAGGTTCCTCATGCATCTTGAATATCCAGTATTTATATGTGTTGAATAAACTAAATTCTTCAGATCTTTTTAATAATTGTTTTGCTTCTTTTACTGATATCATACAAATTCCTTCTCCTGATGTCCACCATATATATACTTTCATTGTCTCTAGACGTACTCAGATCTTAATATACACAATGTCGGCTTAGTATTTCTCATTTTCTTAAGAGGGAAATGAACTAGCTAAAAATAAAAAAAAAATATTAATCTTGGATATCTAACCATATCCATTGAGTCTTAATTGCCTTAATTATACATGGAATGTTATCACAGCATTGAAATAATAAAGAAACCCCATATCTCTATTTTCATATATATATATATACACACTCCAAAATCAAGCTAGGGCAACGAGCACACACCTAGGAATTTGAGCCCTAGTTAGTTATGGTAGATCAGCCTTAATCCTTTATTTAGCACGAAGGATGGATTGAAAAAAAGAATGAATAAGAAAAGAAAGATGGATGAAGAAAAAGAAGGAAGAATTTTTCATTCATCTTTTTAAGTGTTTTATGAAATGTAGAAGAGATAGGAACGATTTTCTTACCTATTTGGTATCAAAAGGATGAATGATACTTGTACGGTAAAAAAATATTAGAATTTTATTAAAAAATTAATAAAAGATAATTTTGTTAATATAGAAATCCATTCTTCATATACTTCATTGTTTCATGTATTTTTTTTAAATTAGAAAGATGTAAATTAATGAGCCAGAATGGACAGATAATCTCTTATTTTTATCTATTTTTTTAAAAAAAATTAAATCAAATGGTGAATAAGAATTATCCATCCCTCCATTGTACAGAATAAGGAATCCTCGCGGCAAGAGACGGGAAGCGCCGAAAAGGAGCGACCGAGAAGCAGGGACTAGCGTTGTTCTCATCTCGCATACGGTGGGAGGGAAGTTCTGGTGGTGACTGGTGACTTAGATTGTATGGTGACAATTCCACCATGCAACATGACGGCTTTAGCGAGAAGGGAAGGTCTGGTGGTGACTGGTGTGATATTGTATAGCGACAATTCCATCGTGTGACGTGGCCGCACAGCAAGAAGTGCTCTTCAACGTTGTTGGTATTTCCGCTCGGATTGTGCATCGAAATTCTTTGTCTTTCGAGTGACATCGACCGACCCTCGGAACATTGAATCCGCATGAAAATGACCATCAGTCATGCACCTTGACAAGAAGGATCAGGATAAGCTGCGTGGTATCAAAGAAATTAATTATTACCTGTACTGAATGACATGCAACCAAAAACAACCGCAGGTTTCTATATAAATATATTTTTGATACACTTTTATAAAAATTCGAGGTTATGGTTGATTGCATACACATACGTGCAGTGCGAGCAATAAGTTTTCTATGCATCAATCAATGCAAACTAGGCAATAATATCTCATATCATGTGGTACCTTCTTTTTACAGTATGTGAGAGTAAAGTCTCTGCAGAGTATTTCTGAAATCGGAGGTTAGAAGACAAATTTTCTGAGCTGCGACTTAGGTTCGGACTCTGGACACTTAGTTTTAAATGGAAAGGGAGATTCATCATGGTTTTTATCATTTCACCTGCCCAAATTTGTTGTGCATATTGATTATGGGAAGAGTTTTTAATAAAATTTTATCATATATACCAATTATTGTAATTTTTTACAACTACAATTGTAGGGAATCTTGTATCGTACAAATATACTATTCAATCTTTTTAGGGCCTGCACTGAGTTCATTACTTTTTAAGCTTGAAAATTATTTGGACTTAGGCTAGATCATAGGATGTGGTGCCAATCTAGTTGCTACGACTTGTTGGTTCCCGGATATCATAAAAGAGCCAAAATTATTAGCTCATAGTCAAGAGTTGCGTCTTGTGGTAAAAACAAGGTGCAGGGGAAGGGGAAAGCTTGCTTTTAGCTCAGGAGTTATCCAGCAAAATGCTGGACTTGCTAAGGAATAATCTGAATTATTAAATAAAAAATTAAACCAAATCTAGGAGGAACGTAGAAATAAAATTTAAAACCTAAAGGCTAAGAGATTAAGAAACTAAATTACCTAGAGGATAACCTGTAGGTTAGTGTCTCACTACCAAGAGGGCTTATCCATATTAAGGACTTCACTAATTGAAGCCTTGAAGCATGTTGTGACCCAAGAATTCACCGATCAATCTCGTTCTCATTCATAGAATACACCAGGGCCAACATAGAATCCACCATATAAAAGGAAGAGGGGCAGAATAGCATCTAAAAGAGAATAATTCATTGACTGACTGATCAAGATAGGGTATTTATGCACTCTAAACCCCTTACAACTGAAATGGGCGAGTATATTTACACCTTATCTCAACAACTTAGTTGGGGATCATAAGTAAGCATCACATGGATTAAGCGAATAGTAAAGACGGATGTAAATCACGTGATACTTACTAGACTGGATAGCATCTGTTACGATAAATCTTACCTATGGTGGTACAAACCCTGTCATAATGCTGATGAGCAAACCGATAGACTAACCACAATATAAGGCATATCAAGCTAGATGGTTGGTAGGAGTAGACCAAGGTGACAAAATCAATCTCTAAGATATTTTTGAAGTAAGGAGATCAAATTATAAGCTGGAATAAAGAGAGACAGCTAATATAAGACGTTTGAATAGGCAAAGGCTAAAAAGATATAATTACTAGTCTGATAGTTAGTGCAAAGCAACTATACCAATAAACGTGTATAGTGAAAGAACAACCGACTTCGGTTATCAAAATTATCAGGAATGGAGGTCAGACATGATAGCAACCGTTAGAGTAGGCAATTATTGACTTAAGTGAAAATTGTAGTTTCTAAAGGAACACCTTCGATAATCCAAATCAATGCATTTTTTCTTATTTTAGTTTTTAATCTGCCATTAGTTTCTACCTTAGGAGCAGCTATAACTTAGAATCTCTACTATTGTTGCCCAGTACTGCATTCTTATCTTTATCTAAATCCATCTTCTTCAAATAGTGGGATGACAACGATGAAAGTTTTTGAAAATCAACGCACCTGAACCTACATTACTTTCTATCTCTTTTCGATCACCATCTTTCCAACTAATCCAACATTTATGGCACGTCCGCGAACATATTTACCCCATGCCATCTAACTTTCTTTTCTCTTTACGGATGAGTTTCGTGGTGCAATCGGATGGGATGGAGCAAGAGCAAGCATGGTGCCATTAGTTACTTGTTCTGATGATGAACCCAAACAATTAGAGAATTTGTCCGCCATTATGCTCTAAACTATGGTGTCCAATAATCATAATTCATTCTGAAATAGATAACAATGCTAAACAAATCATGATCTAGTGCATGAGGCTCCTAACATTGTAGGATATAGAGAAGGTTAGATGCATGCAGTTAACTTTGCATGCGGAGAAGTTGTTTTCATATTTTAAATCCATGACCTCTAAATTATAATAAAACAAGTTTATAGTTGCGCCAAGACTCACTCTTTTACCAATGCTATTCACCTAGCTTTAAGTATGAAGCATGGATTCTTTTTTTTTCTTTTTTTTTTTCTTTTTTTTGTGATGAGGAGCTTTCAACTACCTAACTCATAAGCAAACCATTCAAATTGGTTCAGGCTTTGCTTTGGAATAGTAAAAGCCATAAATATATAGTCTTGCGTCCTCTTCTGTATCTATGTACCATCCAATTTTATATGTAACTGTTTTAAATATTGATGATTGTTTCTGATAAAAGAATATGGAACTGGTACCACAAAAACAGCAACAAGAAGAATATATTCACATGCAAGGATGCTAAGACATGAAAATTATTGAGCTTCCTTTAATGCACATATATATTGCATTGCTTAGTGGAAGATTTTCATCTGCTTCCTAATATACTATCTTGTGGAAACATTATAGAGTATCGACTGAGAGGTAACTTTTAAGAAAACCATTACAAGAAGAAACCCATTTTTTCTTTCTTTCCTCCTTTCTTCCCTTCTTCTTCTTTTTGCCATTTTTGACTCTCAAATGAGATATAAGATGTTGATTTATCTATATCGGATCTTGCATTTGCAATATTTTGGTAAACTATTTTTTGCCCCAAACTTAATGCTCAGTTTTAGAGAACATGCAAAGAATGGGCATCTCGAACAACTTTCGTTTCCATTTGTTTTTTCCATATAATTTTGTACTTTCATTTTTGAGTTTGTGTTACCATCTTTATATGTAACTAGCATAGGACTGTGCAATGCACAGAGTTTTTTTTTTAACTATTTATGAAAGGCAATACAATAATATAATAAATTATAATTTATAGAAGGTTTTAATAGCTCAAAAAATTTATTTCACAATAAGCGATAAACTTTAATTCTTTGGTCGATTAGAAACTTTTAATATCAATACTGATATCGTTGGTATGCAAGGTATAATTTTATTTTTTTAATTACTTTTGAAATATAATATAATAATATAATAAATTATAGCAAATAAAAAAAATATAATATATAAGTTTTTATTGTATATTAAAAAATAAATTTTGATGATAATTACACATATTAACATCGATATTATTAATATCAGCGGCCGAGGTTTTTATTATATATATATATATATATATATATATATATATATATATATATTAGGAGAGAAAAAGATTTGTATGATACATCCATTGAAAACTTGCTACCCTCGCTGGTCGCACGCAGATTTGGACACAGCAAAGCAAAAGGTTAGGTGGGTACCGTAGTTAAAACTTGCCGCTCTTCGCAAACCACCGGTCTTGGTTGTATCTGGCCGTGGTTAGGATCAATTCAATGGTCCTGGCCGGCCGGGAGGAGCGCTGGGTCCGGCGTGGCAAGTTATGAGTATGATGCGTCCAAATCGGAGGGCAATTTGGGAAACATGTAAAATAATCGAATCTCCGGGCCGGGGAGGCAAAGGGAAATCGATTTCAGTTGAAAAACCCCGCCCCAGGAGGATCCCATGTCGCTTCCGTATATATATGGGGGGCTTCCCCCTCCCCCCTCCCCCCTGGACGGCAGCCTGTTCGCGCTCCGCCTGCACACACGCACACACTCTCTCTCTCTCCCACTCTCCTCTCCACCGTCTTCCTGTCCTCCTCCCCCTCCTCCTCCTCCTCCTCCTCTCCCTAATAAATCTTGCTCTCGTTTTCTCTCTCATCAGTCTTCGGGGTTCTGATCGCTCGCGTCGCATCGCCGCCCGCCACCTCCCCTTCCATCCATGGCCATGGCGTCTCTTCTCGAATCCGGCTGGACGGTACTCTCTCTCTATGCTCATCTCGCTCGCATTCTTTGAAGCGCCGTCTCTCAGCTCCAGTGGCTTTGTTTATTTGCTCTTCTCTGCGATCGGATCATCGCTTGTCGTTCTTTTCTTGCTTTTCGCTAAAAAGTTCCTGCGATCTATCTGCTCTTGATATTTTTGTGTTTTCTTGAGGGGATCCTTCTTGGGCTTCCTTGGATGGTCGGCTGTTTTGATTTTGACTTTTGGGATCGTCGTTAGGGTTTTGGAGATGTTTTTGATCGGATTTGGTGCGATTCTTGATGTTACTTTGGCTCTTCTTTCGGTGGATGGTTTTATTAGAGGTCGGAGTTTTTCTCCTTTTTTTTTTTTGGTTTTTTTGGGTTTTGGTTGGTTGGCTTTTTTTTTTTTTTTTTGGGCTGGTGTCGAGGGTAAATCGGGTAAACGAATCAGTATTTACTGGCACTGCCCAAACGGTGGCATATATAAAAGATCATGGTCCTTTCCAAGCTGCTGAACGGGAGGCGATATAGTATTCCATCAATTCCGAGTCCAGATTTTCATATATTTCAAGAAATTTCCAAAAGAAAATAGTCATACTACGGTTGATCACTGGTTATTGATTTGGCACCTTCTAACGTCTCGTTCTCATATTATATACATCTGTTTGTTCGTAATGGGCCATGACCTACTTGCTCATAACTCTGTAATGAAATCAGCCAATTCATTAATTCTGTCTTCCCATCTTCAGGGGTCTAGTAGTGATATTGTCTAATTTTGGAAAACATGTCGATGATGTTTGGGATGGCTTCATTTACACATGAGTCACAAGCACTGTCATTAGAGCTAAGCCATAATTTTTTGACCGAACAAGATTAATAAAAACACTCTTGTTTCTCTCCCTTGACATAAATTAAGGAGAATAATTCTTTATTTGATTTGCATTGGAACTTTTCTGTACAGTCAGTTTGTGCCAGCAATGTTTGACTTGAAATTGCATGCTCATGAAAACAATGATGAAAATCACATGTGCTGGTGCAAAGTCGCCTAGAAATTGCTATGTTGCTGTTTTTAAAAATTTTAGAATAGTGCTGTAAAAGAAAAATCTAATAAAAGAAAATCAAAAGATTGAAAAGATTTTGTCTGGATCGAGGCGGCTGATGCATATTGCCTTAAGAACGTGATTCGCTCTCTACATGCGGGCCTGCGGCGATCTAGTCCCTAAGGTATAACAACCTAGCTCAGTCCGATCCTTCTTTAAACAGCATGATCTCTGGAAGGTTTGATCTGAATGACTCCTTTAGATGCATAGAAAGAAAGATTGCGAAAAAGAAAAACAGTAAATGGAAAAGAGAGTGACAGAGTGAAAACAGTAAATGGAAAAGAGAGTGATGGAGTCTGTATCTTAGACTGGCAGAAGAGAAGAGTCTCTCAGGAGATAGACCACCAGTGAGTGCATGTGATGCATTTGATATATCCTAGGGTGCTGAACCCAGAGTCAAGATGATGTTTCGGAAACACCATAACCCCTCGAAAATCAACGTAGAGAAGTGTCTAGCAAAAAAGGTATGCGGTTCGCGTATGCAATGCACCCGCACCTTGCTATGGGCACGGCACGTGCGCACGTGTGTTCACCAACCCACTTTCTATTTAAGCAAGAAGACTTGCTTTCAAATATCCGATGTGGGACTAAAAAAGAAAGGTGTTTTAAAATATTTAAACCAACTAAAATTTAGGGGATAAGGTTGGTTCATGTTTTTTAAATTTAAATCTTTTTCCAATTAAAACTCCAACAACATGGACAAGCACGTCCTTAGTATCAATGATATTTAAACAATGTCATCTTTCATATAATCAAATGATCTAACTTGCTGTGTTTATTGGTAATAGCTGTTAGAATGATGGGCTTTCATGATGTTGATGTCATGTTGGTATTTGCTTTTTTGTCCTGAGGTGTTTGCCTAGTTCAATTTCCAAATAACGAGACATGCCCCTACCAAGTACTATGCTTTTCAGACTGCTTTGGAAGAAGGACGTGTTAAGAGTTTGTGTTTTGGCTATGGGAAGATGAGGCTTTTTTTTAAAAAAAAAATAAAAAATGTCTTTGAGTGCTTTTTTCTCCTCCTTTTTGAAATGAAGTCCTTTTTTCATCAAAAAAAGAAAGAAGAAATGAAGTCCTTTTATTTTTTGCTCATTTCATCTGCTTTATCCCTTGTATCTAAGCCTCTTGCATATTTTTATACATCGTACATGGGAATTTTACATGTATATGGTAATCAAAAGCTATGCCATAATTTTTCTCTGTACAAAAATGTGTTGCTTATACTAATGTTGATATTGATAAATATTAAGGCTTTTATATTTTAAAAGAAACATAACATGATGCATCTAAATAATTGCTTATATTAACGTGGTTGTATATTGTTCCCAATGGCTTCCATGACTGTTGAAATACTTGCGATATTTAATTCTAATGCTTATTTACCAATTACCATGTTTATCATTAATTTTGAATATACGGTTGCTACTAATATGTATGCTAAAACTGTTATGATTCATTTACTAACGTTAACAATAATTCCAAATTGTTATTATAGGAAAAATGCCCTACAAAAGTTTCTTGGTTAACAAGAAATACCAAGGGAATCATTTTGGTCCATGGGGCCCAGTCTAGGTACTTCCTGAGTTCTATGGTGCCAAAAAGCCAACGGTGCAAGCACCACTATTCGTAGGGACCTAGGTACCTGAGCAAGTGCCAGTGGTAACCACGAAATTGACATTGATAGCATAGTCACGTTTCTAATTTCTTGATAGCACATAGACAGCATTGTTACCCCATGGCCTACTTGCATTACGTTAGTGATTCTTATGCAGATTTTCCGAGGTATTTGTGTTAATAATTCAGTAAATTAGTCTACCTGGTTCGAATGACAACAACATGATCTCCTTTTTCCTAGTTGTCTGTAATTTGCATCTGCACTCTTTTCTTGTCACTATTTATTTGAGTGCTTTTAAGACATTAATATGTTGGACAAGTAGCTTTTGCATCAAGTTGCAAAATGCACATCTTTTCTCCATATACTAGCTTGCACATTCAACTTTCAACTACTGGTAGTAGATCCACATGTTTCCAGCAAATTTATAAAGAATCTTGGTGTTTGCGCAAGTTCCTTTTTGCAAGTTCTTGATTGGATGCCAACTGTTATTCACATGGTTAGTTTCTTATCGATCTTTATTTGGTTCTGCAGTATCTGATCACTCATTTCAGTGAATTTCAATTGTCTATCCTGGGCACGTTCATAATACATGAAAGTGTTTTCTTCCTGTCTGGGCTTCCATCAGTATGCTTTGAGAGGGCAGGCCTTTTCAGCAAATACAAAATTCAGGTTTGCTGAGAAATTCCCAGCTTATGTTATTAACTTTTGGTCTGTAAAATTCAAGATCTCTTCCCCATTCATGTGCACTTGAATTTTGTTCTATCCTATGCTGCAATAGCTAAATCATTATGATGTTATCGTTCCATACAACAGGATAACTATTTCCTCAGGAGAATTGTCTGAAATACAAATTGAAGCACAATTTTTTTCTTGTTTGCTTAGCTTTGTCTTACATTTTGGCTGGTTGTGTTATAAGTTTCAGTATATTGCAACTTTTCTTCTATTTATATTTATTGGAATCACCACTTCTGATAAAGTTCTAGATTCCTTGGAAAGGAGGGGAAACTCCTTAATCAGATTGCAATGCATCTTTTCCATCTTCTTCAGTTCTTGATTTTGAAAATGGAAAAATTGTAATTGTTGGCACTGGACCTTTATTTTTATGGGTACAAATTGATTTCCTGAGTGTCTTCTTTTTCCCCTTTTGTTTCCTTATAGGTCAACTAGATTCTTATCCGTCCATCAGTTGGTTCTACCTTATGTTGCATCTTATCTGTAGTGTTCATCATGCTAGAGTCAATGAGATATTCTACTTCGAGTTTCAACTTGTATATATAGACCAGGAGTTACTTTCACCTATTACCTAAAACATATTATAAACCTGCTGTCTTTTTTAGGAAGTGCAAAATATTTGGCTTTGAGACCTGAAGACTATTTAAAGATGTGTGTGGTTCACACTGGTGGAGATCTCACTATTACAAGCTATCAGATAAATAGAGATCATATACAAGCTATTACTTAGAGATCTCCAAGAAACCCCCCAAACCATGGCCCCCCTTGCCCCCACCCCCCGAAAGTGGAAAAAAAAAATAATGAGATTTTGGATACAATCATTTGCAAGCTATTGCCTAGAGATCTTGCTGAGAGTTTTTTTTTCATAAAATTCGAAATAGATTTGCCTTTTCTGTTTGGACTATCTGAAATCAGAATTAAGTTGCCCTTTTAATCTGGATTCTCTAAAATCTCAGCCATCAATAAATCATGATTACTGTTATTCCACATCGAAATAAGATTCCACTCTAATCCAGATATTAAGGATTCTGTTACCTAGACAGTAGGTGGTAATTGCTAAGCAATCCCATCAAAATATTGCTCCTATTCCCCCACCCCCAGGGTATGAAGGAATGGATGTGGTGATGCTACAGTAACAGTCCTTATTTCTTTCCCACCTCCCATCTTTGGTTTTCTCCCTCATACATGTCCTCTCACTCTCATTCTCATCCTATTTTTCTTGTGCTAGTATAAGAATGATATCATTTGGTCAATATTTCTTCAAATTATTTTGATGTGTGGTAACTTATTCTCTTTTTTGTTTTGAAAATATTCTTTGTTTTCATCAAAACTAAGACTAGCAATATGAGACTATAGATTGCATCATCAAACTTGCAATCTTGCATGCAATTTATGCATTTGTGGTATTGAAGCTGGGTTAATTAACAATATATATATATATATATATATATATATATATATATATATATATATATTTAAACAAATTGTCCTCTCAAAAAGAGAATGGTGATTAGCTAAATCATTTACTTGATACAGGATGCATGCTTTCATGTTAATGAACTCATCTAATTGTTAGGCTTCATGTAGGAAAAGTCAATCTCGAAAAATATGCCCAATTGGTATATGCTTAATTTGTAAGAGACATAATATGTATTTTCTAACATTGTATTTCAAAATATTTGATAAAACTTAGATAAATTATTGCTTCTCTTCCAAAATCCTGGTTCCGCCACTGGTGGTTGATGAGAGAGATCTTTATTTGGCTTCCCAAATTACTAACTGTTATCCCGATTAATTCTTTATTCCTATTCTTCCACCTTTTGGACTGATTGTTGCAAATTTTCTTTTAATAATTTTTAACCAAAAATTACAGATGATGTATCAAAGAGGAAATGTGACATATAGAAGCAGAAAAAGAATGGCAGATACTGGAATGGTGATTGAAGAAAGAAAAACAAAGAGGCTGTCGGACATTTGATTAAATATCTCTCTTAAGAAGGATATTATATAAATTACCTCCTGAATGTTGGCCTCCACAGGCTATCTTCTTTTTTACCTCTTCACATGACACTGGTCATGTGGTATCACAGTTCGACTAATTGTTGACGATATAACCATTGTTGGTGGTGATGACTCCATTGCCTCTTGAAGCAGCATCTTTGACAATCATTGCAATTTATAGAGCTTCCTTCATCATTTTGCATGTCTCCTAAAATTGCACTTTCTCCTTAATGGCATCTGTTTTTGGTATAACATAAATTTGACTCTTGTAATGGATGCATATTTAATTTCTCTATTGATGAAACTATGATGGAACTTTGTTTGAAGTTTTGTTCCGTAAAAATGATGATTTCACTAATACATTACTTGGTATAGGCTGGTGGGTTGTCTTGACTTATTTTATGCACCTTACTTTTAGTGCTATGCATTCTTTCATGTCTTCTTATGTGTTTTCATTGGAAAATCAAATTTTCTTCGAAACTGACCCACAGTTCCTGTACTATCTTGTGCACTTTCTTTGAAACTTCAATCATCAATTAGAGTAACAAGTAGCAAGAAACTGTTTTCCTCTCTTTCCTCTTATGCTTTTCGAATGGAACATCAAATTTTCATCCGACATTGATCCATGGTTCCAGTACTAGCTTTTGCACCTTGTTGGGAACTTCAATCATCGATTGGTGTAACAAATAGCAAGATACTGTTTCCCTCTCTGATCCTGAGATTCGGTTTTCTGTTGTTTTTATTGTCTCAAAGGCTGTTTTCCCTCCATACCTTTTCTCTGACAGGGGCTTCACATTTGCCACTCCTATTTCTTTATGTTGAGATAACCAGGGTGCTATTTATAATGTAATAACCTGGTTTTACAATAACAAGCAAAAACTTGTTTTCAGGTTAATTTACTTTATCCAAAAACCAACTTATATGGATGATCTCTTGTCCTTCAATATCTGACAGCATTATACTAAGGGTATTATTCTTGTATTCTACCATGAAAATGTATAAGCATTCATGCTTGGTCATGAACGAGTTAGCAGGTTGCATGTTCCTACTGATTAGATGAACTTTCTTTAACCATGTTGATGTTAAATAGGACTGCTAATAAAATGTTGAAATCTGATTTTAAGTGCTCAGTTATGAAATCCATTTCGTAATGCATCTAGCAGTCTCTGGCCCAAAAATTGTGCAATTAGCTGAAGTCTTTTGAACCTTATAGCAGTCGTTAAGTGACTTGGCATACTTATCTTCCATCTGCTTTTGCATTTTTTTCTTGCTCTGTAACACAGAATTCTTGCTTGCACATTAGTTGATGTCGTTTTGGGGAATAAGTTTGTAGTTGTCCCTATATTAGCTGATCTGACATGCATTCCTCCCCACATTCCATCATAAGTCATGGTTTTAGCATTCACCATTTACACCTTTTTCCTATGAATTCTTTTTGGTTTTATATCTCAATGACCAGACTTTATCTTTGCAGAGAAAGAGTAACACTCCAGATGTACATGGAAAATGTATTATGCGCCTAATCTTCTACCATGTCTTTGTGAATTTACCAGTTATGATCGTTTCCTATCCTGCCTTCAGATACATGGGCCTGAGACGCAGTCTTCCATTACCGCCCTGGTATTAACAGGTTTCCTCTGATATGATGCTCTAGAATCAATCATTCTCCTAGCCAAGCTTCACCTTTTCAAAAATGCCCATGCAATTTTTAGCAGAATCAAAACCCACACTTTGCTGTGCACCTGAAAACATTTGAAGAAGCTAGTGATGTCTCTGTTATATGGCCTGAAATGAATGAGGAAATAAAAAGATTAAGTGCAATCCAAATAGATGGGAGTTGCTTATTGGTTTCAGTTAAGGTTCATGTCATTTATGCTAATCCATGGTTGATTATGTTTTGCAGGAGCGTTGTTCTATCTCAAATACTTTTCTACTTTTTCCTGGAGGACTTTGTGTTCTATTGGGGACATAGAGTACTGCATACAAAATGGCTGTACAAGCATGTCCACAGTGTTCATCATGAGTGAGTAGCACTGCTTCCACAGTTTTTGTTTGCTCATTACTGCTCTCCTTATATGGTACATTGTGCAGACATGCTACACCATTTGGATTGACTTCTGAATATGCACATCCTGCTGAAATATTGTTTCTTGGATTCGCAACCATTATCGGTCCTGCTCTCACTGGCCCTCATCTATTAACTCTGTGGCTATGGATGATATTGAGAGTCTTGGAGACAGTTGAGGTTCATAGTGGTTACCACTTCCCATGGAGCCCTGCAAATTTCCTGCCATTGTATGGAGGGTGAGTTCCAACCTTTTTCCATTTTGATCTCGTAGGTGAGGGTTGTGTGGTTTTCATCACCTGAAACCTGGTTGGCTGATGTTATAGTGCGGAATTTCATGACTATCATCACCGTGTGCTCTACACCAAGTCTGGAAATTACTCATCAACTTTCATCTATATGGACTGGTGAGTATGTATTTTGTGCATGTGCATAATGAAACAGTTAGGTAGCAATTTCCTTAGACATAGTCATGACAACTTGCATTTAGGCCGCCGCTTGAATTTGTGATAAATCACAAGGATGTTCTATGGGGAAAAATTGTCCTGTTATCAGCCCATGTCTTTAAAAGACTGAATGATATTTACTGCTTATAGCATGATCATTCTAATACATCGAAAGTTTTACCTGTTGTAAGGAATATTACCATTTCATGCTAACTGGTTTGAGCATCTTTGTCAAGATCCTATCTCTCAGCCTACTTCCTGTTTAGCCTGACTACTTTAGTACAAGTGATCAAAGATCAAGTTTTGAAATATGGCGTACTGTCAAAAATTATGAGCGGTTTAATTTTAGTAAGTTTGGTTGTTAAAAAAGGTTATTTTTGTTAGCATCTGGAAGATAAATTAGCACAAATAAATTATTTACATGTAAGCTCTAGTGTGTTGGATCCTTAAATTTGTTTACTGAATGAAGTGGGCCTTAAGTATCAATATGTTAGATTTCTCAAGTGTTGGGCATGAACAATTATAGAACGTCAGTCACACCATCTAATTTTGATATTTTTTGAGGCTAGTTACATGAGACATTAGGACTTTCCAATACACTATTAATGTACATATACTCTTAAAATCTTGTTATACGGTACATATATATATAAATATATATATATATATATATATATGTATGTATGTATATATATCTGCAAACAACAATAGAGGCTAACCAACCATGAATAACACAATAAACAAACAGTCGGATATGTTAATCTTCCCATGCAACATTGCCTAGAAGTGCACTCCGTAATAGCCTAACATTTTCTTGGCCATAAAAGTGCATCATGATTGATTCTCACATTAGCGTTTAATTTGGTGCATGTCCCATGCCTTGACTGATCTTTAAGGATACATCCTTGTGGGAACAACTCTTGGTGCATTTCAACAGAGTTTTATAGTTGCTGACTTTGGAACTGACCCTAATCATCAAGATCTAATGGTCATGGTTGTGGTTTTTTGTGACTGCTTGATTCAAGTAAGAAAACTAAAAGGCCACCAGAATCTAGCTTCAACAAATTTGATATCATTAAGCAAATTAATTCAATTATGGGAATTATAACATCATCTAAACGTGGACTTTCTTTTCTTCATGTATATCTTTGTGCCATCTTTGCAGGTTCTTCTGTTAGAATGTATTCTTTCCTGATGCCAGGAAAAATTGGCAGTCCTAATTAACATATGCGCTCACACATGCAAAAATTTGCTGGCTTGTTTATATGAATTTTGCTGATTAATCATTTTCAGTTTTAATAGAGTGAGGACACCAATCTTGCTTGTACAAATTTTATATTCAGAAAACATGGTTCCCAGACTATGGGCATGTTCTATGAAAACTGACTTGTTTCAGCTGTTCTCTTCATCCCAAGACTAATCCATTGCATTGGGGCTTGAGAAGCTAGAAAGCATTTTAGATATGTTTTTCAGAGCTGGTATATGCGAGTAGTCTGGGTGCCTTATTTTTTAAAACTATCCTTTTGACCAATCCAACTTTTTGTCACTATCAGGTTGTTCGGAACTGATAAAGGTTATCGGAAGCTAAAAGCGCTTGAGGAGCAAGAAGGAAAACAATGTTAATTAGTGAGGCTTTCTCAAAAATATGCAATGAGGTGTATTCTTTCTAACATCCTGAACTGGTCTAAAAGCATCTCGGAAGTCTAATGTTGTGTCTGATGGTGCAATTGTGAGCAAGGATTATATGAACTTGAGGCGAACTATTTGGTGAGCTCTCTTGTGTCCGTACCGTAGTGTACTGATGAAGTGATGTAGCTGCTTTTTTCTTGATTAGAGAGCAGTGATTGAGTGACAGAAACATGTGTGCTTCCACCTTTTTGGCATACAACGATTCAGGCTCATTGAAGTTTAAAACATGAGCAGTGTTTGCTACCGGCAGTAAATCTTGTCGGCTGTCGCTTTATTTGTTGTATGCGTCCAACAAGCATTTGGGCTGGTGCTACGGGCAGGTGGCTCGGCTCTTGTTCTGGCCTCAGGCGACTGTATGTATGTATTAGAGCATGGGGAGTACATGCGAACATCAGTTGCGGAGGTTTGTTGTGAAGGTGTCCGGTCCTCTCCGGTTTGGTATCGAAGCGGAGAGGCCAAGTTGGGACCTACACGGTACACTGCTTTATGTACCGTATAGGGTTTATATAATCATGACTGTCCTGCCGGACATGGACAGCCGTGATGTGATCAACCAGATCCCCAGTTCAATACCGAACTGAAGAGGATCCCAACTGCTTATGAAGAGTGCTTGATGGATACTACAGTAAAATTATTAGTTGGGGGGAAGATGAGTTGGCGATAGAACTAGGGAGCTTGAGGAGCCATCAGCTGCTTTTCCAGCACGAGATTTAGATAATGATGCTCCATCCCCAGCTGTGAGGTGGCCTACTCTTGCGTAGCTTCGGCATTTTCACTTTGTTTAGCTGTTGGCTAGGCGGGGATTAGAAATGTTGGTGCCACGAACGCTTGTGGAGGCCAGCCCTGCTGCATGTCAATCTGTTATGTTCAGTCGTGGTAAAATGGGTCAAAAGCGCGCTAGGTGTCGAACATTTCTATGGCATTATCGAGTAGTTCTAATCCATGATTGCAGACAGGCCAACGCATCCAAGTCAGGGTGCAGGTTTGGCCTGTTCCCAGCACATTTCGATGGCTTATGGCATATCTATCCAGACCGAGGCAGATTGGTTGTGGCTATTGGGTATTGTCTCGTATGATATTACCATAGATGGTAGAATTTTTATCCATAGAGTTTTGAAAAATAAAACTTTCACTAATAGAGTTTTTAATAATTTTTTTTTTAACTATTTGTTAACTATATTTTCGAAGTGCTGTAAAAGTTTAAAACATCTATTTGGTAGCTAAATTGATTTTTTTTAGTATCAAAAAATATCCAACTACGAGAACAATTTAGCTATCATTAGTTGGGAGCAGGAGAAGAGACCGTTCCCAGCAATTCCTCCATCAACCGACATAATCTGTCCGGTGATTTATGAAGCAGCAGGCAAAGGAATGCCTCCAAAGGTGAAATATCCCCTGGCTCTGCAATTCGTTCAGGAGGCGTTCGACACTGTCGGATGCCTATGCATTTCCCTCATAAATGATCTGCAAAGCTACGTTAAGAGATAAGATTAGAGCATATATATTGCATCGGCCACTCCATTACACACAGGAAAACACGAAAGGCTCATATTAAACCAGCCTAAGAACCTGCTGGGAGCTATTTAATACTGTTAAAATTTGCTGCACGTCCGTCACACACAGTTGTAACCTTATCGAGAAAGGAAACATAATAAAGAAGACGGCCAGAGCATCCACGGAGGAGACTTGGTGTTATCTGATAGTCCCTAGAAAAAAAAACCATTTACAGACATTCCTCCATCAGCGATGATGACCTGCCCGTTTATGTAAGAAGCAGCGGGTAGGCAAAGAAATGCTACCAAAGATGATACTTCCTCTGGCTCTCCCACTCGCCCAAGAGGGGTTCGATGCACAAACCTTTCCATAAATTCCTCATCTTTGATCACCTGGGAAGAATCACGAAACATATAAACAAACATGTTGAGCAAGAAGCTTATAACGTTTGCAACAGTATAAGAATATAAAATAAGAGCTCGCAAAAGCAATTGCACTTGCGGCAATTTTATCACATGCATAAACCCACAGGTACAAGAAAATTCTATGATTTACCATGAAGCAGTGTGAAATCATGTAAATTTATCATGTTATGGTAAAAGAGGGGAGCACCCTTCTGCTCACCAAAATCAAACAAGATCCTGGATATCATGTGGATGCATTTGACTCAAGGCCGGCCTAACCCTTAGGCTGGCCCAAAGAAGGTCCACTGTGAGTTCACCTAAGGCCGGCCCACTGTAGGGAAGACCTTAAAGACAAAACGACCTTAGGCCGCTCCTGATTTGACTTGCACGGTATCAAGCAAAGTTGCAGAAAATCACAAAAGGTTCAGAACAAGAAATTCAAATATGGTCTAAAACATACTTCCTTCCGGAAGATGTAACCCCTTATGGATGAAGATCTGTGCTATGGTCAATAGTTGCAATGATGACCCATCTGCATCTCCTAACTCATACATGTACTGGTATGTCATATTCCCAAATTATATATACCATGTATTCGAAGCAGATGTAGCCATCAACACATAAGACAACTGAACACTGAATGGGAATACAAACCAGGCTTGGCGAACTGTCACAGCTAAAGATGCAGGAGAGGGACAAGAAAGAATATAAATAATAAAACAAAACCATGGCCTCTAATTTGAAAAAACAATGTAACAGTCCAGGCATGATTCATGACTGTATGTTAAATGAATCATGATGAGGTAACTATCTATAGATGCCCCTTAGGATACGACATAAGTTCTTAATACCAAAACTCATTTTGATTAGACTTAAATTAAGGTTGAGAGTGGTATTATCATGGTCATTTTAAGTCTGCAAACAAATAACATGGTCTAAGCAGTACAATAAAAGTGCAGCCCAATGCACGAGGCTCCTGCCATTGCATAGTCTGGGGAGAGTTGGATGTACACAGCTCTACCCCTGCATGTGGAAAAGCTGTTTTCGTGTTCCAAGTCCATGACCTTCAGATCATGATGGAGCAACCTTTCTTTTATGCCAAGGCTCAACCTCTTGTAATTAGCATTGTCTGATAAAATATTTATACATCTTTTTTGAGAGAAATCAAATATTTATATATTAAATGAACTGAAATGAGAGGAATAAACTGACAGAAAATAATTTATAGTATTCTAAAAAGTCACTTGCCCTTCTAACAAAAAGCCTCAAGTCTCAAACTCTTGAGTTCGAAACTTCTGTGATTGTCGACTTCCACATTTCCTCTTCAATTTAATCTAGGAGGATTCTTTGGTGATTCAACTAATGACAATTTCAAGAGTTATCATTGAATGTTCAAAGCTATTTGTGCATGACATATGGTAGCAATCACAATGAATCCAACAATGGTATCAAGAATCAGTTTCCACATTCCAAATCACATTAACAATTTCTACTATTTCTCAAATGACAGTACACTAAAATTTGAATCCTCGCAAACATTAAGCTACCGGTTTGAACAAGAAACTATGATAGTATCTAATATATAGTCGCTTGAAGTGAGAGCAGGGGCTGATTTGGGTGCATCAAAAATTGGTAGGAAATTGATGTGCCCAGGATGAACTATATATAAACAAACCTTCATGCAACAATGAAGTCGTATGATTGCATGATATGTAATATTAAAAAATGACAAAAAAAAAAATATGCTAAAAACCAATTTATACAACAATAACCCCAATAAATGATATTCACATGAAAACACTTTGAAGCATCCAACATTGCAATTACGCTAAGGCATGAAAAGTTTCAAAAGTGTAAATACCACCTAAGGCAGATGGATCTTACAATTACGCTCCAATAAATTTCACTTGAACAATCATAAATATTCCCATCAAACATACTCTCAACATTGCTTCCTTGATTTCACAATCTTTCGGTTGTACCCATTTCTCAAATACTTTTGGACAACATTGGAAATCCATTTTACCTAAGATAGTTCTGTCTGAATATTCATTAGCACATAAAATAAAAAAAGTCATAATTTTGCCCTTCCAAACCCGTCTTTCTAAACTTTCTAAATAATTAACTTATCTTGCATTAGTCATAGTATACTTGCAACTCCATATTTATCTCCTTATCGGATATCCAATTCTCTAGATGAGATTAATTTTTAGCCTCAGCTCTTGAGCAGGTTTAAGCTTCCAGCAATGTCTATCTAGATTCAACCAATATATCTAATATAGTTCACAATTACCCTTGTTCTTTAAGAATAGATCAATGGTCTCTCCATTCTACACTAGACCCTTTTTATTCACCAAGCTTACTTTCTTAAATAAGTTCCATATCTCCATATGTAGTCATTGCTGCCGATCAAGAGTTGCATGAGAAGAAATGGTGAGGTTGCTTAAGAAAAGCTGGGGAATGCCTATTTGATTTGATTTCCTATTTGATTGCCAATTCAAGGAAATTACATAAGCCTACTTTGATCATATAAATAAATGATCCAATTAAATGAAGTGCATTTTGACTTACTAGCTTCATCTACACTGAGGCTAGTGTATGTAAGAACATTACAAATTTTGGTTCATTGTTCTAAAGTTAAATCATCATTAACTTTTATCAGATATTTATCTAATCTGAAGATTCAAATCAGGTTGACTTGTGGCGACTCCAATTGTAATAGTGGACTGAGTGTGTGAAGCAAGAGGTGCTTCACAATTGCTATATCTAAAGAGAGGCTATATACAAAGACCATAGCCATGACCAACAAAACATATGCCAATCATTCAGTCTATAAATTAGAATCCAATGTGGTGGAAAAGAGCTCTCTTGGACAGAAAAATTATGTGAAGTTCATAGAATGCAAAAATACCCAGGTTTTGAAGAAACTACATAGCAAGCATAAATACAATAACCAGAGATAAACTTACATTTTCCACGAGTGAAGTCCTGATGTACCACGGTGCAACAGAGTTGGTTCGAATATTGTCTTTTGCCCACTCACATGCAAAATTCTTTGTCAATTGATTAATTGCCCCTGAAAGAAACAGACAGGAAAGGGGTAACTATAAGGTCAAACACCATAACTCTCCTGTTTTGCATAATGAAGGAAATGGTATGGCCATATTTTGCTATATATGATCTTACCTTTAGTCGCTGCATATATGGTTCCACTAGGTACAGCAACCACACCAGCAACAGAAGAGATGAAGACAATACTTCCCCTCCCTGATGCTTTTAGAAGGGGATGTGCAAGTTGGCACAAATGGAAAGCAGACTCAAGGTTGGTAGCCATAACGAATGAGTATTCCTCTGCAGTATATTCAATTGTCTTTTTCCTTATATTTGTTCCAACATTATTTATCTGAAAAATGTATATAAGAAAAAGAAGACATTATTAGACATATAAATAGAAAACAAATACCTGAAAGCACTAAAGCATTGGGGTTATTCACAAAATGCATGATCAGTATGGAAACTATTACTGCTATCGCATTAGGTTCAGAAACACTGATACTGAAAGTTTGTTTATCTGTTGCATCAGACAGGAAGAGCATATGTCCTCCCTCAATTCATCTATATGATAGAAATTAGTTAATGGAATTATAAGAATGAAAGAGCCAAACTAGCACAAATTTCATAAAAACAGTTGAAAAAAAGAAGCAATTAACACCAACGATGATGGAAGAAAGCAAATACAGAGGTCATCGTATACAATCGTTGCAGTGTGGAGTCAAATCCAGAATTCACAAGAATTCTATGAAGTGAAATAGCCATCCATGAAATGTAGGATATCCTTCCTCTCATTAAGAATATAATAATAGCCAACTCATCACATTAGACTAAAAAATAATTAAAAAAAATGGGATAATTTGTTGTAAATAACTGATTTATCTATGGAGGACAGAAGTACGAATAGACACTGTTAATATAAGCAGAATTAAAAACACCATACAGAGATCAGAGATGATTAAATCAACCATACAACATAATATAGTTAAAACATCTGCTGTACATTAATTGCATCAAGAAAGATGTATTTTAACTGAAACCAGGACCAAGTCTGGGACAAACAACTACATTAGGAAAATAACTTTTATGCCACAATCTTACTCATTTCGAATTTTTCTGGTTTAAAATTTCATGATCCTACAATATCCTATCCACAAGAGCAAGCATAAGTACCATATAGTGTTAAAACCAATTACTGGAACAACTATTAGCTCCCGCTTATCTCATTGCCCCTGGGCCTTGGGTTAGACTATATGTCAGAAAAAAGACTATACAGACACAAATTATGAACAGTTTGGAGGGAAATGTATCTCATCCATTGGTAAACCCCAACAGCTTGGAAATTAGGAGCGAAGCAAGCAGATGAGAAGAGAGGAGTCACTGCAGGGAATCTCCAGATAGCAGAATCTTTAAAAAATTGGGGACTTAATATTCAGCATTCCAGTTTCCATGGCATGAGGCATTTGGTTGTCACCCCAATCACTAAACCTTTTGTCTCACTCCTGCTACCTAACTTTTCACCTTCAATCTATATGGGTAATCTGGCAGTCAAGATATGTGGGCATCCAAGCAGGCTTGAACGTTGCAAAGGAAACATCAACAATCCTAGAATCTCTTATGGTCAAGACAAGTAAGTGGTCTTGCATGAAACAATTTTAAAATTTCAATATCAGATTCTATATGCCTGCTAAACTGTGATATCCAGGGTATGGATTCCAAATTTTGGGTGTTTAAAACGGTAAATTGTGGTGGGCAAAGAAGGCCCATATGAGGGACAATAGGACCAGCAAAACCAAAGTTCTAATAACATGAACTATCAATTAGACCAGCAGCATGATAATAGGGGAAAAAATCAAGAGTTTACTTGATGTAAAGTTGGACCTACCACGTTAAGTTAAGAAGAAGCCGATGCGATTACTGTTTGATGTTATGCAACATAGTAACTGTTCCATGTCTTGCAGTCATGAAGTGTGATAGTGTCCAATATGCCACCATAAGTAGTAACAAATGCAAACAGCCAAATTAAACATTACTTCCAAAGGTTTAGCTACCAAAACCTCAAACTTGCATAAGAACTTTTGAAGGTTTAGCTACCTAAAACTTCAACTACCAACCATACCAAGCTTCAAATAATGAAATTTCACCAGTATTTTGTTTTCCGACCTTTGGACACTTGGAAGTTGGGACAACTCCAAGTAGGACTAAGTTTGAGCCCATTGCGATGCTCCAAGTGGTTCGCCTAAACCACAGCCATCCAAATATAAAGCACTCAAACCAACCGAAAATAAGTCTGAATGATTTACCACTTGTATGTGTCAAGTAAAATTAACATGTGCCCTGGAACAATAGTATCTTGGGCACAGATGATGCAGAGCATTGTGTTCAACAATTGAAAGATCTATCGGTGTATGCCACCATTAACATTGAATTTCAGCAGCTTCAAAGATTGACCTGTTGATTCAATCAAAAAAAAAAAAGAAGATTGACCTGTCGATCCAATTTGCTCCATTCTTGGATTCACTAAGAACTACACCAATTGGTTAGCTAAATATTCCAGAAAGCTACTCAATTAGCCTTGTGTTATAAGCCCTTGCATTTACTCCTTCTAGTCCCTTTTTGAAGCTCACGAAAAGAACTGAATGGAATGTGCAATCCAAACAGAGTGGGTCTTTCTTTATCTAAGTTCAGGAAGATCATCATAAGATGCTTTACAAACAGAGATCAAATTGTACCGCGCTTCATCCACATGAACCATTATTCATTCGGTCGAACATGTTTTTAAGCTATTGAAATTACTACTGAAACCGACCTCATTTCCGCAAGCAGCTCTCTGTCTGCGAAAACTTGGTCGAACACAAAGAACAACCCCTATATCGCCTCCAAGAACCACATTTCGGCCTTATTATCCAAAAGGGAACAGCACCAGCCCTAGTCCAGGTTTTTTTTAGATGGAAAAATGGAGGAAGTGAGAAACTTCCCGGAATCTTTATTAAGAACTAGTCCATGTTATACCAACAATTCGAGAATATTGCATTCTTGATCATGAATTCCCTCAGGCCATTATTTCTCAGTGGAAGTGTCGATTATTAAGAACAGATAGTAATTAGTAACCGTGCACAAAAAGAGAAAGATGAATGCAAACTAAAGAAATAGACAGGGCGAAGAAGAAGGTTACAAGAAAAGATGATCGAGAGAGAGAGAGAGAGAGAGGAGGTTGATGACCAGGATGTTGAGCTTGCCATCGAAAAGAGAGGAGACTTTGCGCATGAGGTCGTCGCGCTGGTCGGGGACGGAGAGGTCACAGACGGAGCCGGTGACGCGGAGCCCCTGAGCCTCCCATTTGTTCAAGCACTCGCTCAGCTCCCCTTCTTTCCGGGAGCACGTGTGCACCGTCGCCCCCAACCCGGCCAGTTCCTCCACCACCGCGTGCCTACCAAGACAACAACAAATATACAAGGACGAGATGAGGGAGGTAACGGGAGAAGGAAGAGAGGGAGGTGGAGAGAATAAAAAAGAAAAGAAAAGAGACCCGATTCCTCTGGTGCCGCCGGTAACGAGAGCCGTCATGCCCTGGAGAGACCATCGACCGGGTTTAGGGCCGCCGCTGCATCCCACCACCTCTCCCATCCCTCTCTTTCTCCCTCCCTCTCTTTCTCCCTCTCACGGGTCCTTTGCGGATTGAATCCGAGTGGTGCAAGTTGTGCGAGCACGGATAGCCAGCTGCCAAGCTAAACGGAGGGCTCTCGTAAGATCTCGCAATATCACATGTTTGGGAGCTATCAGAAGTAGTTGGAATTCCGCACATCGTGTCGAGATAACCTCTCCATGTCATATTACATCAGCGGAAGGGCTCCGGCAGTTGGCGACATTTGGAGTTTCCATCCTGCTCCGATAGTACTTTATACGATGTTCTCCATCTGAGAGCTTCCATTTTTGAGCTTGCTCAAGATCCATTTTAGTGGATCTGTTTCGAACGGAGGTACGCAAGGTGGCGTGAAATTTATTATCAGGATCCGAATGCCAGAGTGGTGGTAGCAGGAAGATATCAGCTATTCAATGTTTCGATTTCTGGTGCAGAGTTGAGGGCCACATAGGCAGGTTTTCGACATGCCCGACTAAGTTTGCGGCTCGCTCAGTCATCCTGGAGGACGACTCGGCCACAATTATCAAATGGATCCAGGAGGTCCGAGGGGTGTGGGTGACGACCACCCTCTGCTTCGTGACTCTGGGCTATGATGTGGGATAGAGTGGCCTTTCAGGCCAAGCATATCTTTCATGAAGCTAATGAGGCTACAAATTGGGTGGCCGCCTACGTGGCCAGCTATAAGGGTAGTACCATGTGGGCTGGGGATGAAGAGCTGCCTCGGGCACTCCAAAATATTCTATTTTCTGGTTTTATTGGATGTTTTCGTACTCGCCGAATATGAATTGTCTGTCCTACCCAAAAAAAAAAAAAAAAAAAAAAAAAAAAAAAAAAAAACAGCCTCTCCATGTTGGAGTTGGACGGGAGGCCACGCGGCCCATGCCAGCATGCATGCATTCTCCATGGCCGCGATTCGAGCTTGCGTATCCGATTAGCCCAGTCCCCAGCACGCGTATCCGATTAACCTCATCCCGAAGTTTTTACATTACATGGCAAATTCCCATGCGCTTTTGCTCGTCGGTTGCGACTCAATCCGGCCTAGAGTTGCTCCAAACAAGGGCACAAGCCTAGATTATAATGCAAATAAGATAGACGAAGTAATTGCTATCCCATCCAGATCCACGTTACATAGTCAAATGCATTCACGGGCGATCGATAAAGTTCCCATTTAAGCAGTCTAACAAATAGACGAACATAAAAGTTTATCCAACTAATCAAGTTTAAAGGTTTTACTCGGTAGTGATTGGCTCGACGGGACGTCAGCCCAATCAATCGAGGAGGCGTTGTAAATTTAATCATAATAGGAAACATGCATTCACATCAATCTATGTAAGAAAAATTAGCTTTTAAATGGACACGACCTCTTTTGCCAAATAAAAAGACAACACATTTTTTTTGGTAATATTATGCAGCTCTTGTAACGTGCAAGTGAATAATCTATTAATCAGACTGCAAGGAGGGATTGGTGCGACCTAAAGATTTGTTACTAAAGAAAAATGCTTGTTGATACATCTTAGAACCCAACATAGCCGATGCTTGTTGCCAATTTGGCTACATCTCGCTACCAACGGGCCACCTGGAGCGAAGCGTTTCCTACCCAGCTTGCACAAATTTTTGATAGTGGAGTGTCTTTCTTGAGGTCCTAATGGGACTTTTGCTGCTATTAAAAAAAAAAGAAGCCAGGGACTGTTTAAATTCCAATTCCAGAGATATCCTTCTTTTGAATTTGACTAAACCAATGAACTCATATCCCTCCCCACCTGAGCTTACCATCGAAGCAGTCCAATTAGTTCTATCCCACTTTTGGGCCTTCCAGGCTGCGAGAATCCGTTGATTGTGGGCTTACCAAGGCACCAGTAATGGGCCTGATGGCTTTTCAATGCGCATGCTATGGATGCCCTAAAGTACTAGGTTTTTAAGGAGGGGATTTGCTTTTGCTCGATGGAGTGTTTGCTGATTGATCCTCCAAGAGAGATCTGCATGTCTCTTCTTATGAAAAAAGAAACTGAAATAAGTTTCGCTTGTTTCTTAACAGAAAACCTAATTTAAACAATGGAGAATACGTTACCACGGAGGGCGTTGTGTTTAATATGGAGTAGCTTGTTTCCCTCCTCGTTTGTGTCCGAGAAAGAGAGACTGAGAGCAGGGAATGATAGGCAAAGCCTAACGGTTGAATAAATTTGGTGACTAATGGTTGATTGCTTGTAAGCCCTTATTCTCCTTCATCCTCCAAAAAAAAATAAAATAGAGCCTACACCCAAAAAATTTTAAAAAAAAAGAAAAAAGAAAAGAAAGCACATTTCTATGTAATTTCCTGTGCTTAAAATCGGGCAACCGAGAGGTCAAATCAAATAATCGCCTACGGCAGGACCAATCCGTGGCCTGGAGCTTTCGTTGCAAGGTCTGGGAGGCCTCAAATTTCTCGAGACCAACACTATGGCGCTTGATACTTCTACAGCTTCGACAAACTGACTTTTGGAATGTGAGTGGGATATTATCGAATCCAATAAAGCCTGGGCAAATTCTAGTTGTGGGCTCTAAATCTTGAGTTGGAATTTCTGCAGCCTTGCCTTCTGAAACAGCCACGTCAAGGTGCGGTGCTCCTCTCCGGACGAATAAGCCTGCTGACCGAATACTTCCATGCACTTTTCGAGTTCTCTCCTCGGATAATTTCTTCCCTCTTTTTCCTTGGCGGCTTTCCTTTCCGCCATGCCTTATGAGCCTCTAAAGCACGTCATGTCATGTGGGGTCAGAGTGCGCGCAGAAGATGCTGGACCGGTGAAAAAAAGTAATCGTTTAAAGACCACCTACGAAGTATTTGATCTTATTTTCCATCGAACTCCGATAACAAGAAGCTTTTACGAGTGATATAACAGATGTTTTTGGTACGTAATTGATACTAGTCCATGTAGAATGCCTGCCGTTATCATCGACAATCTGTAGTTGTAACAAGATTGTGTGAAAGAGCCGTATGAAATTCACACACATTCTACATTGCGAATAATAATGCAGATCGTGCATTAACTGCTCAATTACAGGACGAGCTATAATGTCCCACGACATGCTTTATAAATAGCAAAATCATTATCATGTCTTCGACATGCTTTAACTGCTTTTAATGCACCGTGAATTGAAGACACATAGCTCTACGGTCGGTTGATGAGTCTACTCGGACCAGCAACTCGATCGATGTTGAGGTTAGCAACTCGGTCGACTATAGTGGCTGATGGCTTGGTTCATGTCGAGGACGTCACTTCGGTTGATTGCCGAGATCAGGCTGACGAATATACACTATATCAAACACTTATATTAAAATGCATTCAAATTCTTAGAAACTCCATTGGGACAATCAGGATTATTATTCGAGTCTTGCCTCGAATCATGATGAAAGACTCTTTTAGCATTAAAAGTTGGCTTTCTTGTTGTTATTCAAATATTTCCACACGTCATAGGGTGTATATCCTTCGAATGACAAAGACCTTCCGTTGTGACATATAAGGTGGTAAGTAAAATACGTCCCTTGATTGGTCAATATAATTCAGAAAAATGACAGGGACCTTTCATTAAACTGTTTCAGTTTTGTGCCACCAGAGTCCTGGACCTCATGCTGTCAAATCTACACCTCTCTTACCTTCATATATGCTAGAGTTGGACGAAGAATTACTTCTCCCAGTGCTGCTTCTCCTATGTTTTGGCCCACCTTCGATCACCATGTAATAGAACTTTGTTTTCTAATTGTTGTATATTCTCTTAGCAACCATTACAATTGATAAGACGAATAAAAAAAATAAAAAATAAAAAAATAATAAGAGCACATAATATTTATATGATTTGGTTTATTGATCTACATTCACGGGCGGAGACGGTGCAAATTTTTTACTATAAGAAGCAAGAAATTACAAAATACAAAATCTCCTCACAACCTTTATAGCTTCCAATAGATCCGTATCTCTAGAACACTCAATTATATTTTTTTTTCTTAGGATTATAAGATATATATATATATACACACGCACAGAGATAAGTCGATTCAGATTTGGACCAGTATCTTAAGTTGATTCAAACTCGAGGTGGTGTCTTAAGTCAATCTAGATGTGATCTCGTAAACTCTTAAGACATGCTAAACAACAGTTTATATAACTTTATATTCTTTACATCACATCAATAAATGCCGGATAGTTTCTATCTCCTTTTTAGTCAAAAAAAAAATATGTATATAATTCATTAATAATAAACTTGGTAGCAGCTGCTATCGTTGCAGTCGCAATCGCTAACAAGTGGGCGATCCCATCAGCAGCTTAGTAGGGGGGAAGAACCTATTGTTGAACTTTCACGTGATAACGTGTCTTAGTTTGCATCGAGTGATCCAGGAAAATAAATCAAGTTTGCATCAACAATATTAGTGGGGGATTAACATACCAGAAGTAAACTTGCACTGTTAATTGAAACTATAAAGTTTTGTAGCCGTAGAAAAGGAAACGAGAAAAGAAGAATGTCACCGGCGGGGCCCAATTTTGTTATGGTGATGCATGTGAAGGCACAGAACTCATGCTCTTTATTTACTTTGTGCAAATTATGAACCTTCATAGCTCCAATATTTACTGTTTTCAACATATTCAGTAATGTTTAAGCCAAGAGAAACGGATTCTCTATTACCCGAATTAGATTTAGTGAAAAAGTCTGTATTTTTAAATGAAATGAGAAAATCTACTATTTGATTTCTACCGTTTGATTCATAAAACAATATATTTGGAATCAAGTTAAAGACCCAAACGAGAGAGAGGTTTTATTCCTTTGTGGGGGAAGCAACAAAGTCGCGTGTACGAAAAAGAATAGGGATTGTTTTTTTTTTTTTTGAGCAAAAAATAAATGATTATTGTAGTATATATGTCATGGATCTGCTCTTCTTGATCAATGCGCACAATATCTTCTCAAACGAAGTTTTTGACTGCAAGAACTTGATTGAGTGGACTGGGGTTCTTCTGTTGTATTCTACCGGCACATTAATTTTTAGGTTCTTTTGGTTGCACAAAAGATGATGTTTTTAATTTTTTTGAGGGTGTTAAATCTGCAATCAGTTAATACCAATACTAGTTACACCACAATTAATTCTACCTTCTAAACTAGTTTTTGAAATAATGAAAATTGAAAAGTTGACTATGAGTATATGTGGTCACAAATTACTTCTTTAATGATATGAAAAGTAGATAATACCTTATGTGATGATTACTATTTTTTTTTTACTAGCTCTACATTAGGTCAAAATAAAATTTAAGAATGTAATTTTCTCGTAAATTTTTCTCCCACACTCCCACCATTTAAATTTTAGTATTATTGTCAGACTAAAGATTTAAATCCAATCAAATTCAATTGCAAGTACCATCATCAACCTATGATCAGCTCTAAATGACTTGTATTGTAGCATCCCCTAACAATACATATAGAATATGAACCGGATCTGCTTTAAAACCAGTTGTAATGATCTACGTATTAATTCAAAAAAGATAACTAAAATGCATTATATGAGATTTTTGACCATTATATAAATCAAAGATGCATCCAGTATATAATCGATATGGAGTAAACATAAGCCTATATGATTTTTTTTTTTTTTGAAACAATATAGAATTAATACTTTAAGTATAGCTTGTTGCATCTTGTCATTCTCCAGGTCCAGGCTTGTTTGGCCATCATCGACCAAACTTTCCAAGCCACCAAGGCCAAATAATGCCAAAACACAGAAGTTTTTTAAGTAGACCCCACAGTTACGGCATCATGTCATGTATTTATACCATGATGCCTTTCAAACGGATTACCCTGTCACACACTCAATGTCACATGGTGCAAGACCATTTGTCACGTAATTGAATCTAGAATATTTGACAAATGACCAGTTAAATATCGGAAAATCCAGGAACTCGACCTGAAGAAGGGCCAGAAAATAGAAAAAGGGTGACAACTGCTCATAACCCTTCAAGTGTATATCTACATTAAGCACTAATGCTGCTGTGAACTGTACCGATTTGCAGTCCATCTAGCTCAGAAAACTAGATTATTCCGACCGACACCGATGACGCTTACAAATACTAGTTTTATGGATCTCTCTCTCTCTGTCCCAATCCTTTGATTTGAAGTGTGGGACTACGCCACCTACTCCCTCAAAAGCCTCTAATCTATAAATTGACACTATAACCTAACTTTCAATGCCATGGGTTTTCATTATGAGATTATTTAAGAACATGAGGAATCTCCCAACACACAAAAGATATATAAGCGAAAAGATATAGGCCCACAAAAAGATATATATGGTTGAATTCAAGGAGCATGTTTTTGAATAGATACGCATTGCATGGTACCTGCTGCTGGTTGTTTTGCCAGTCCCACTAAATAAATGTTATATTTCATTCAATGTCTCACTGTCATGCCTCAACCAGAATATCCTGATGCTTTGCGTCCAAGTCACCAGTTTTATATATTATATCCATCTCTCTTCTCACCTCTTAATATTTATTTGTCTGTAGTCTTCTTTTTTCTTTTTTTTTTGTAGAGAAACAAAAAAGATAATTTAGGCAGAAGCTGTAACAAAGGGCTGTAATAGTTCTCGCTTATCTTTGTTTCCTGACGGAGAAAGTGCTATGAGTGTTTCTATTGAAGAACATCAATACCGCGGTAGTGTTTATTTGTCTGAGCCAACGGAATTGATTGGGGATAGATTTCGGAGTGACACCCAAGATGTATACCAACCTTTCCTAAAAATTCTCAGGAGTCTTGGTCAATTTAGAGCAATGCGTTCTTATTTTGGGCCCCAGGAAAATGAAGAGGATTTTTTATTTCAGCATTAAAAGTTTCTATATACTTGGATCGGATGGCTATAAAATTTTCTTATCATAAGAAGTATCCTCATTTGTCGTATAAACTTATGAAAGTCACCTCAAAAGAAAAAACTTATGAAAGTCCTGATAATGTGTTTCCTTTTAAGGGGTTGAACCATTGAAGGTCATTCATAATCTACATTTTTTTGATAATAAAGGAGGCTGGTAAAACAGCCACCTAATTTTTATTGAAGAGCAAAAGTAATTACAGAAGAAAGAAAAAAAAAGAAAGAGTTACAATAACTAACAGAGATTAGATTAGAGCGAGGTAATATGATAGAAACAAAAATAGTTGCAGAAATAGAAAAGCAGAAAAAAAAAACTCAAAAAAACAAATGAGGCAACTTCAGCTCAACAAAAGAATCAGTTTGCTATCCCATATTAAGTAATCCTTTTGCTTAAGTACCAGCAAAGTCAAGCTCTATTTAATGAGATAGATAATCTCCTAATTTTGTGCTAGATTTTTACATGCTTATTAAGCAACTTCATGTTGCAGAAGTTGAACTAAAATAAGACTTACTGTAAACTTTCTATAGCAACTGAGCTTGTAGAAGTTACTTGTTCATAAAAGTTTGGTGTTGCTTTCTTTCTAGCATGACCATGAAATAGCACCAAGCAGCAATAGAACCACCGGCTGTGTGGCTTTAGAAAAATTCCTCTTCCACAAATCCAAACATGGTCCTTCAAAAGTTCTATGAGATTGCAGCAATACACTAGCCAAATGACAAAATATTCTCTAGATGGTAGCAAAAAAACTGTACCCAAAAACAAATCGTCTACAGATTCAACAGTGACAATACAATATGCATCCTCCCATATTTTTTCCAAGCTTCCTTCTAATGCTATATCTAGTATTAAGTTGTTTCTTCCAACAAAGCCGTAAGAAACATTTTACTTTAATAGCACAAAAAAGTTCCAAAGTAAGGAGGCAAAGTTGCACTTTACTCCTCTAGAATTAATGAACTGATAGTGGGATGGAGAGGTGAACATCCCTTTAATGCTCAATTTCCAAACAATCTTATCCTCATCTCTATTCAAGGTTAGGCGAGCAAAGAGATCAATTGATTTTGTTATTGAAAGATCTCTGCCTATTGATTGCTAGATGGTCTAAATTTCCACGACATAGTTCTGCAATTGAAAAAATCAGAGATCTGCATGAAAAACAAACATCGCAATTTAATCAAAGATCATTTATCCTCAAAAAAAACCAGAGAGAGAGAAAAGATCAAAGATCTTTTGATGAAATAATTTTGGCTACCAACTATAAAGAAGTACCAACAAATAACAAAAATAAAAGAATGATTGTTAGGAAGGAAGAAGGGATCCTTCGACTACATTGAGAAACTCTTTCGATAAGATGATTTAATTAGCTCATTATATCGACCTAATCCTGAATATATAACTCAGGTATTCCAAACACATGCACTCGACAGACAAAACAAACCACAAATGAAGGAAGACAAGCACAAGTTATCGCTTGTTTATTGAAACATGCTGTTTAAATAAACATAATGATTGAATGTTTGTAGGAAACCTGTAATATTATTGGACAAATGGGACGCTGCATAGAGGACGGTTGTCGTTTATATTATTTTTAGTTAATTTGGCATAAAATTACTCCCGCAGCACTGACAACCTTTTGATCCTATCCATACGCATTCCAGCCCTCCCTAAATATATTAAGAAGATTGGGCCAGCCAACTCTTTACATCGGCAACTGTGCAAAGTCTGTTTCTAGTCATCAAGACCTGATAAAATAGGACGCATGATAATGAACTACAAATTTGTCATCAGATGGCCATGATTTAAATAGATATATTAGTTCTCGAAGTTGTCTATCAGATAGTTAATTTGTGCGCATGTATATCTTATAATTCTAATAATTATCAACACTAAATAAATGCTCAAAATCAATGTACCAAATCTGGAATATTTGCTTGACCTAGCGAAACTAGACTGTTGTTGAAGTGCGAGAAGACCATGTAAAGGGTGGTCGATCGTTAGGAGTAGGCCCTGCTTAATTACTTGAAGCTGTTTCATCTTCAAACAGATTACTGCTGCCAATTAACTGTTTTATGGCAGATGATACTGTTGAGTTTTTGTTTTATCTGAATTGACCTCTTAACTATTTCCCAGCAATCTTTCCGAGGAAAATTTAATTTTTATTTGTTTCTTTATGACTGTCTGAGAAAATCCTCTTAAGTCACCGCTTTTTACAAATAAAAGTAGAAGAAGCTTCACAAATACAAGCACCCAAAACTAGCTCCGAAAGACTTTTCAGCTCAGCTATTCTCTTCTCCATATATTCTCATGTTCCTTTCTATGTCTCTAACCTGGATACCGATGCTTTCTTCCATGTACATCCACCTTTCCTCAAAATCCTATCCAAAACCATCCTAGCAGCTTCCAAGTTTCAGTCCATTTCTCAGATTTCCTTCGTCCACGCACAGTTCCATGGAGAAAACAAGGTACTGGATGTGGAGTAGAAGGAAATTGAGCGAGAGGCCTCTCAGCTCCCAGATCCCTCCAGCCTCTGTTGGCTCCTCCTACAGCGAGTCGTGGGAAGAGCAAGCCTTTGCAGAAGACTCTGCAGGCCACTTGGGTGGCTGCATATGGCCTCCAAGATCCTACTCATGCAGCTTTTGTAGACGGGAATTCCGATCGGCTCAAGCTTTGGGTGGCCACATGAACGTGCACCGGAGGGATCGAGCAAGGCTCAAACAATCTTCAAGCCCTACCAGCGAAGCCCTTGAAAATAGTGACCATCATCTTAATCCCTGCAGTGTGCCACTGAAACGCACACAATATCCAACCCAGCTTGGACCTCTGGTATACAACTCTAACCCTAAACCTAACCCTAATTGTGGTGTTGTAGAATCACCTCTCTCTCCTTCTAAGGTCTCAGCAGCGTCCACCCAAGAAAATTTGAGTGCGCACACCTTAATTTCTCCTTCATATTCTTCCTGTGTCATTCGAGAAAACCTGAAGGAATCCCTTTTCTCTACCACTAGATCGCTCAAAACTTCGATACCTGATGGACCATTTACCATCCCAGAATTAAAGATTGGAAGAGAGAATTTGAGATTAAGAGAAGCAGGTTGTCAGGCACGAAGAGATCCAGATGATGAGGAGGAAGAGGCCATCACTATCAAGAGACGGAGGATTGATTCAACATCTTTCTTCGTGAGACGATCTCCAGATGATTGGCAACAAGACCAGGCCGAGGTATTGAAATTTAGTCCCGGACCTGTTGAAGAATTAGATCTCGAGCTAAGGCTTGGAGATCCCCCTAAGGTTAAGTAGAATTCCATAGCCCTTGTTCTTAAATGAACAGACTTCTTGCCTTTGTATTCATCCTTATTATCCACTTCTCCTTAGTTTAACTTTTCGTCTTCCTCTGTCCTTCTCTCTCTCTCTCGTGAAAGGCCCCTTTCCTTCTTCAAATTGAATGTTTGAATTTGGAAGTTTCTCTTTGGTCAAAAATTATAACCATATCGATGTGTCAAACAATGGAATGAGATTTTATTTTCTAGAAAAAAAGTCGCAATCATTTATACTATGGTAATATATATCCTTTTTTCCCTGAGATTCTCGCAAAGAAAAGAGATGATATTGCACCTGTTGACAACTTCTATTTTGAGGGAAATAATTTCTAATCATCATAAAATAGTGCTTGTTCTCATCGTCGCACATATTGATATTAAGATAGAAGCCGTTTGCAGATGTCTAATATGGCATTCATCGATCGTTTCTACAAGTAGCAGATGAAAATATCAAGTCTTCGTGCACTATTACTTGTATTGATGTTTCTGCTGTTAGTTTTTTGAAAATTAACTTTCGGATAAGTGAAAGAATTCATTGCATCACTAGCTTCGATTACGTCAGTTTCCACCGATCTGACTACTAACATATGCTCCTACTTCCCCTCTAATTGTCGATCTCCTATATATCTAGACTCTCTTCATGCACCGTGGCTGTACTGATCGATTACCTTTTCTTCTCTTTGCTTTGTCATTTGAAGTCATCTTTTTTGCAGTAAGAATTTCCTCAAAGGAACTTCTTTTTTTTTGTTGAACATCAAAGAAAAATAAAGAACAAGCTGCGAACTTCAACAACTAAGAACTGATTTAAATTGGTTTATATTCTTTTCTAGACTGATGTTCGATAGAGAAGAATCTGTGTTATCCTTTTACACCAGAGGAGAAGGTGGATGACTCATTAGAAATTGTATTTGTCTCCATATAATATCTCCACATTAGCCCCTGGAAAGGAGAGAGTGAATTTATTTCATTCTTCTATGCAAAAGAACTCCCAAGCCTCGCAGCGGGCCGGGGGGTGCGGCCGCTGTGTGTGTGTGTGTGTGTGTGTGTGTGAGAGAGAGAGAGAGAGAGAGAGAGAGAGAGAGCTTGATGCATGAACACCAACTGCTGATTTGAAGTGCATGGGAAGTGGTGAGTGAGGTTATCTTTTTGTTTGTTTTTTTTTTTCATCCTACCGAGCGCACCGACTGACACATTCCAACAGTAGAACTAAACCACATGCATGTGAGTCTGTTTTAAGACGTATGATCTGATGCATCAGTACGTGGATTCCCTTTTCTGCAGTATTCCTGGACGAGACACATCTCTCTTCTCCATAATCCCACCTGTTTGAGTCCTGTTATTTTTCCTTTTCCAAGGCTCCAAACCCAAGCACCCCATGGACATCCCACTATAGTATTACTCCATCAGCCATTCATAATACCAGAAGGAGGAAACCCAACCGCTTTCTGCACTCCTTTTGTTTCTTCTCTTGCACGATTATAGTCGCTAGATGTAAACCTAAACTCGAACCCTAATCTAGCCCTTGCTCGCCATGCCAAAGAAAGGCTTAGCGCTAGAAGATATGCAGTGCATAAAAATGGCTATATGTACGCCTGGATATGTTTAAATGCTTGAGGGGAACATCCAGTTTGACTTAATGGATGGCAGAAAATTTTATGATGGGTTGCAGAAGAATTTAAGAACATACCCAACAACTGCTTGCCATTTGAGTGGGTGTGATTGAGAGAATAGTCTGGAGAAGGAGGGTTTCTGAGAAGGGTTCCAAAGGCGGAAGCTGCTCTCTTGGTGCAGGAGGCTTTTTGTAAAAAGGTTACAGGAGATACTGGTCGCCTTGAATTCTACAGTTTTCCAAAGCTGTGAAAAAGGATCATTAAGGAGATCGAGGAGAGGTTTTGTCTTGTCTTGCGTTGGGATGTTGGTTGTGGGGCAAATCTGGTCGCGTGATGAACAGCTAGAGATGTAGGAAGTACAGATAGGGAGAGTGGAGTTTATGGCAGTGCCGGAGGAGCACATGGGGTGGAGGGTGTCGTTTGTGGGGTAGAGGGGCGTTACAGAATTCAGCAAAGGGAATGACTTATGCCCTAGGGTTGTGTGTGGAGAAGGGCTGTCTTTTTAAGGTGCTCTTGGGCATTACATGCTGAGCCACATTATACTAATTAATTATACGGACAGAGCTTTAACAAAGTGTCTGAGCAGAACGGAATCAACTGCGCTGATCATTTATTTCATTGTTTATTAGCTGTTTTGGACTACATGCAAGTATGTACAACTGGATCCGGTCTTAATCTATTCACTTGAGACTTTAAAGCATATATGTTCTAGATTCTCTCTCTCTCTCTCTCTCTCTCTCTCTCTCGCCCTCCCTCCTCAAGCATGCACGCACCACACGCAATCATCAACATGTCCAAGCCAAGCCAATATTAACATCCATCTTGGAGCTGCTTTTGCAAGTTCACCTGACAAGTGGATCGAGCATCAAGATTAATTTGCATATCAGACTCACACTCTTAAGTTCCGTTGTCCTGTTCTTTTTGGTCCAATAATTGGAAGGAGACGAGGCATCGTCTATAATCAGAAACTGTATTGAAGATTTTCCCCTTGCACTTGCAAGCTGCACTGTTTTTGCAGCAGTACTGCTGTGGTGCACATACAGCACGCATGCGTTATCAGTATCATGATCGTTAGGGATGGAAATTGATAAAGAGACCCTGGCATTGACATGATTTGTTGACATGCGCATGTCAACAAACTTTTCTTGTGCATCCATGTCCCACGTATGCCAGATGTCTCCTTTCTGTACGTCAACAAACCATGTCAAACGCTTACTGTTTCTGATGCAATGCTCAGCATGATGCACCAATCATACCTACAGGCGCATCAAAGTAGGTCGGTCCAATTCTGGCATGTGAGGGGCTTCCTTCATTTTATCTTAATCAGAGTGATTTTTTTTTTTTAATTTGGAAAAAAGCTCATTGTGATGGACTGGAAAGCCGAGAAATCTAAGAAATGAATGAAAAACGGGTTTGCAATGTTTAGATGATTATATCTTTCTTTGAATTACAAAACTTTGTAGCGAATCATTTGCAACTGCTACATGAACTTCTGTTTCATTTAGTAGGTACACGTATGGAACCAAACAAACCTAGAGCAGTTGACTTGCTTTAGCGTTATATGTTGATGGCACTTGGAATTTAGATGGCACGAGATGCGCGACATGTCCCAGCGAAAGCTAGTATTTGAACTGCTATGTCCATCATCATGCAGGAAGGATATGGACATGTTTTGTTAGACAACATGCGCATGGATGTTAATGTTTTAGTAGAGACAATTGCACAATGTCTTACTATGGTTACAAATTAATAAGTGGTTCTCTGGTTAGACTGGTGTTTTGACCCTCCTAAACCTTAAGTATGTTCTGTTCCTTTTCCATCTATATATAGCACTTAAATTCAAAATTCAGACTACGCGCTTGCGAAAAATTTAGTCTGCCCGATCACCTTGAAGTAGGCTGTTACAGGCCTTAATTACCATGAGGATCCAGTCCTCTTTCCGATACCTTGAACGAGTCTCGCTGTCAAGCTTCATGTACTCAAGAGAAGCACTTGATCTTTACAGCTCATTTCCTTTGCTTTCCTTATTTTGCTGACAATTTGTTCCCTTAAGAAAAAAGTCCAGACAAGACAACATTCAAAAGTTTTAGCTGTCATCAGATACGAAGTAGTTGTTAAACTAAGTTTGAATTAAAATCACTCTTACTATGGTTGACAAATTTATTATATGATGCCGATAGGTGAATGTATGTTTAATAAGATATAAGAGCATTGCAATAATGGTATTGGAGACATCTCGTGTATACATTCATGGTCAATCTAATAAGCATACCCGTTACCATTTAGGTCTAAATTTTCCCCTTCTACATCTGCTGATTATGATAGGGTCATATATATAATTGTGTGTGTGTGTATGTGTGTGAGAGAGAGAGAGAGAGAGACTGGCAAGACCATCATCACCGTAAAATTACCCGTCTGTTTCAGTTGCTGAAGATCTAGGAGGGAAATCCAGTCAAGAAGGATCATGCAAGTTTACTTTCTAGCTGGAGCAATATGCCAACCGACAAGAATAAACTGGGTGCCGTGTTTGCGTAACCTTTGTAGCTCTACCTGTCCAAATAATTCCTTTTGGGGTGAAAACTGTTGAAAGGAAATCCACTAGTTAGAAATTCTTCGATCGCTTAATCCCCGGTAGGTGTTCTACAACGAGCCGGAAGGTTGAATTATTCTGCTTCCCCGAAATGCAATGGACGGGTTGTTTCATGTAGAGAAATCAAGGATAACTTTGACCATATCTGAGTGCAATATTTCTCTCTCTCTCTCTTTTTAGGGGGGAGAAATCCAAGTGCAATATGGACTAGATAGGGTTCTCGCATAGGTCAGCGTAGTGCTGCTGGCTTGACTTTTGGCAGCCGACGGGTCCAAGTATCCGAGCTGAAAGACTCGGAAAATTTACTTCTAGAAGACGAAATTTTTATCGTTATATAGACGACGAGGCCAACGGAACAAGGGTCCGCCCCACTATCAAATCGGGTTTTTCTTCTTTTTTGACAAAATAATAAGAATAATGGAGTTGCGCGATGGGCGCCTATCTTACTAATAATGGAGTCCCGCTGGCCTCATGTACCGTCGTCCGCTGGGGCCTGGGGGCTTGGCCCCACCAAATTATGGGCCGGCTACGACCTTGAGAAGATCAGACTTTATGCCATTGTGAGCTGGGCCTGGAATACAAACAAGAAAGCATGGGACCTTGCCGGAAAATGGAGTTTGTGGCGAAGTCGAACAAGAGATCTTTTATTTTACCCCCTTTTTTTTATTTTAAAAAAAAGTAGTGTGACTTACAAATCGTAATTCACGCTCCATAGCACAAAATGATCCCTGCTAAGTCAACTGGAAGACGGGTAGTTGGGGTGGATGGCAAGATTCACTTTACCTGGGACTAAGTTGTGTCTCATTGAATTATCTAGTATCATTTCATTTAAAGTAAGATTTTGATAGATACGGCCCGGATCATTCAGCGGTACCAGCATTGGAACAGGAAATCTATTTTGCCTCCTTTTGGAGTGCCCTCCGTATATAGAAGGCTTTGCCACGAAGGCCTCCGCCAGTATGTTCACATTAACGTGCAGACATGTGAAACTCTACAGCGTTTGATCACATTCAAGATGGGGAACTCTTTCAGAGTATAAGTAGCATATTACTTACGATGATGACTCCTCTACACTTACCAATAATAATTAAATAAGAAAGAAATCCTGAACGCAGGTCTAGGTTGCATTGGAGAAATTTGCCAGAACAATTGACCAGCTAGCAGGCCAGCCCTCAAGCTGGGCATCTTGAAGCCAGTAAAAAGCCCAAAACGATGACCAATAGTCAGCGGTAGCCAGCCACGTGGTGTGTAAACGACCGAGGTGGACCCCAGCCAGCACCAGCAGCTCTTCTGCTAGAGCCTTCCAGGACTGCCCCTGCCTGGCCATAATTATATATGCTTCAAATAAGTCAAAGATTTTGCTATGGTCCGCCAAAAGGCGGAAAGATATTTTTGTTCTTTTACTGCTGCTCTGACCATTGGATTCAACAAGGATAACTTGGACTTAGCCATCGGCAACCGATTGCAGTCGGTTAGGAACAGGTCGAGCACTTTCCCAACGCCCTTCTCCCTCCTCAGCCTCCATGCCTGCTCTGGTAGGGGGGGAGAGAGAGAGAGAGAGAGTGGCGGAAGCGCCACGGCAACGTAGGGCTCAACCGAGAGGAGGCGACGACGGAGGAATGACGAGGACCCGGACAGAGGAGGAGGAAGAAGAGGAGAAGGGGTCGCCGGGTCGTCGCCGAGGGTGAGGTAGGGGGGAGGAGGAGGAGGAGCGGGGGTTGGGTCGTCGCCGCCGCAGACGGGGAAGAGGTCAACGAGGAAGGAGGAGGAGGAGGAGGGGTGCTGGGTCGTCGATTGGCTGAGTACTGGAGGCCATGGCGATGGCCGCCTCAACCACGAGGATGTGGTCGCCCAGGCGCGGCGATCGCAGACGCTTTCGATGCGGGCAATGTGGTCGGCGGGCTCGTCGGGTTTGGCAGCGGCGATGGAGAGGAGAGACAGGGATGGAGACGCTGCGGGGAAGTTAGGGGCTGGCTTGAGGGGGAGAGTGGAGGAGGGAGGATAGAGGTCGAGGAGGGCGGCAGCGGCGGTTCCAGATGAGGAGCTTGAAACCGTGATGGTGATCGACGGCGACGGCCATTGGAGACGCTCTGAGGTGGTGGGAGGGGTGCAAATGGTGGGTCACGGGTGCACCCAGCTCTGTTTTTTGCCCGGTCCAAATGTTGGATCTAAACCCAACTCAATAAAAAAATCAGGCCAAGCCGGATTGAGTCTTAGGCTACAATTTTTGATCAAAAAAATTATTCAGATCAGGTAAGGACTATATATAATTCGGTTTCAATCTAGAAAAATTTAGATTCGAGTTGAATCCAATTAAATCTGAATAAAGATATAAGTAAATACTCTAATAACTTTACTTATAAATAAATTTATTTAAATTTTTTTTAATTTTTTTAAATAAAATTATTTAAATTTTAAATGGATTGGATTGAGTCGGATCGGATTCAAATTCAAAAAACTTAGATCTGGCCCTAAAAATAGAATAAATCAAGTCTAATCAGGATATCAACCTCCCTCATTTGCGGTCTTAGTTGGTAGGCATACACGAGTTATCTTTGGTTTGGGACTGTGAGTGTACGCCATGGAAGAGGAAGAGGTTGGGTCGTCTCCGCTGCGTTCGAGGCCGGGGGAGGGGGGTTGTGACTTGTGATGGGTGGACCGTCGCCACCATAGATGAGGGCTAGCTAGGTTGGGGGCGAGTGGGGCGGTCTGTGGTGGGCGGGAGACCACAGCTGGGTCGTCGCCGATGCAGATGAGAATGAGGCTGAGGATGACGAGAATGGCGACAGACAGTGATGGGGCGGCGGAGGCAGCGTCGTCTTGCACCATTCGGCAAAATAGCAAAAAATAAAGAAGGCTGTTAACTTGTAATTAACCTGTTTTTCTAAATACCCAAGAAAAAAATGAACGGTCAAAATATCTCCTATATTTTAATAAAATAATATAAAAAAGTACCATAGGGAAGACCCATTAATTAATGGCGGGTATTACCGGCCGGCAGAAACGAAATAGAAAAATAAAAATAATGAGAAGCGAGAATGTTGGCGAATCCAATGCCGCGATAACAACAATTGCCTTGGTGGCGAACTGGCGATGAATAGGACCGCGTCACCAGGACGAGTTCAGGAAATTGGTCCTCTTTGTGGGACCGTTATCCCTTCCTCCCTCCTTCGTGCGACCACAGCCACCATATATGACAAGGCCAGGGTTTTGGTTTGAAGTTTGAACGGCGAATGTGTCAGAAAGCTCGGAACTTTCCTTGGAATCCCTACTCGTTCTTGCGAAGGCATGATGGCCTTGCGACAGTCGAGAGAAACTCACACGAGTTTTTTTTTTTGCTAAAGAAACTCACACGAGTTTCGCAATGGGTTTTAAGGAGACGATAGACAACGGCAGTGCCAAGGTTCCTAATAAAAGGTCACAACTGACGTTTTAACCTGTTTTGGCAAGTCAGAAACACGTTGGTTTCAGAGTCTCCGTCGTCGTATCACCGTGGCCTTGGGATTATTACGCGAACCCCATGTTGCCAGCTTCCTTTAATAGAGGGCCTCTGATAACTACGTCCATGCTCCAATCTGACGACAACAATGATGCCTCCCGTAGCTTGTCCTTTTGTAGCAGCCAACATCAATGCCCTCAAGGTCAGATCAACACCTTAGACGGTGGTGATTGGAAGTATTCAAACACGCCAAGTGAATTTTATAACCAAAGCTGCTTTGATTAACCTTCGGCCCTTTCAAAGCAGCACAATGCGTCCTTGATTCTATAATCTGCTGAGTTTTTTTTTCTTTTTGTTAGGTGGTTATAATGCGGTCAGTAGGACAGTGCTTATTTAATCCGAGAAAAACAGCGTTGCCTTTTATTTACTGGTATAAAAACGGACCCTTTCCTTCAGTCGACCCCTCCCTGGCCGGCTCCCCTCCTTTCATTCGGCGAGCGATGGAAGCCGATTGTCCCAGATCAGACGAGATCGAGCCGGCCGCGTCCGACGAGCATGACGGCCAGAGCAGCCAGACCCGGTCCTACGACTGCACCTTCTGCAAGAGAGGATTCTCCAACGCCCAAGCGCTCGGGGGGCACATGAACATCCACAGAAAGGATAGAGCCAAGCTTAAACAGCCGTCCCCCAGTCAAAGCCAATTTTCTGCTGCCGTCTCCAGCGACATCGTTCCCCCGTATCCACCGCCCCTTCATAGCTACATGCCGCAAACGCTGCCCGGAAGTGAGGATGGAAGGTTCGCCTCTCAATGGCCATGGATGGCTCCATGCGATCAGCACCATCACCCTGGAGAGATGACCCCCGATGGCAGCCCCCAGCAGCTGCCTTTGTTTGTGGAGAGGCCATCGCGGGGATATGATCCGCCATCGGGTGGCCGTGGGGGGGAGCCGGTGGGAGAGGTGCAAAGGCCGGGCGTTGGAGCGGACGCGACGGGATTGGACCTCGAGCTCAGGCTGGGGCCGGAGCCCACCGATCGATCCACGACAGACCAGAATGATCTTGTTTGATATGGAGAGGAGGTTGCAAGCTAATTGTACTTACTGCCTTGTTTTATTCTCCCACTAACATATGCTTTACACGAAGGATGAAGATTAAACTAAGAAAAGGCACCGGGTACTTTTCTTTAGTAGCTATAACACTTTTGCTGATCTTCCTGACTGTTTTCTCTATTATCCAATCTCATGCTTGCTCGCTTTTAGCTTACAAGCAATGAAGAACATCAATAATTAGAAGATACTAACACTTGTCTCACTTCATCATAGAATGATATCCTCCTTAATTATTGCGGATAGCACGAAAGTTAAATCAAGAGTTGGGAGGGAAAGGAGACAGGAAATGGAGATGTTTAATATTGTCCAAAATATTTAGAAGTTCATTTTTTTTTTTCATGGTATTTGGGGTGTGTTTGATCTTTCTGTCAAACCTTCTTCCATCCTACGAGCAGAAAAATATTATTACAGATACTTTGTAATCGATCCCTTGTACCCTTCTATTGCATTCAATAAGCGTTTAGCCTTAGAGTCATGCTCTTGATGATACCTACTCTTCGCATCCCTCATTGCCTTTCCTAAATTGGAACCACACATGGCTAGCTAATAACCAAGACGTCAAGAATGCAATAACCAAGGGATTCTAATCTGGAGCTTCTGTGCGAGGCTTAAAACTACAAAAAATTAGGTCTAGAGCAAGGTTCAGATTGGCTGCAAGTTTCTGTCAAATCACCTATGTACATGTGAATTTCCTCTAAAGGAGTTGTTAACTGATGAGAATTCATCATGCTTATTTTCTCAGAAAGAGAATTCATCACGCTTACAAGATTGCTATTAGGGCAACGTAGCTCGAAAGTAGTTACTGCCACCTTCCAGTTAGCTGATCTGTCCATATAATTAATAGCCCTCTTCTTGTAATGGTATAAATGCATGCCGAGTGAATGAACTTACCACCTATTCGATGGAATCAACTTTCTGGAAGGGAACAAAAAAAAACTCATAGGTTCATCCGTTGGGGTAATCCAGAAAGTGTGATCCTCCTAACGCAGTAAAAATCATCAACTTATCATTATATATCTACTACATTGCTAGGAGTATATTCATTTGCCTCAGTGAAAATTCTTGCCCATTTAGCTTGTGCATATGATTTGGTGGTCTCATCTCCGGCCTATGATGGATTTTATGTTCAAGATTAGCCTCCTGTTTATTTTTATTTTTATTTTGATGTAGGATTTAGGTTCAGCATACGACTACCTACATGAAACATGGTTATCACTAATGCCATTCTCAAAATAAGACGGGCTTCATTCATCTTGTGCATTCTTCAGAAATATCTAATGATGCCATTTTTGGCATTATTATTTTTGAGTCATTCGGTGACATAAATATGTAGGTTATACTTTGGTGCATGCATACCTAGCTAAGATGTTATTACCATGTTCTCCATGCTCCAGACCACCAGTTTGCACTCTCAATTTTTGAGAAGTAATTTTTCCGAGAGGCATCCTTATCTGAGTACCACCCAAAGCTTCATTGGGTTGTGAAGTATATGCTACCGCAATTAGCGGTAGTGCAAGGATTTAGCCCCTCAATTTGATTTTTAACCAGTGAGCTCAAAAATGAATTTAAAATGGTGAAGTAGGTAGAACATTGAGATGAAAGGTTCATGGATGCTTCATAATTAAGCTAACGTGACACCTTTGCATGTAGTAGAGGACATATACATTAGCCAAAGCGCAACATCAAGCTCAAGTTGCAAAGTAATGCAGGCTTCATTAGTTTATTAATTAGGCTCCAACTAGACGTTGCTTGGGGAGTATTTGTCTACATCAACGAAAAGGCGCTAGTGATTGACTTACTCCGGACCACATATTTTATTATTGTATCAGAGAGTCGGCCATCTCACCAGGTGGAATCTCCAACAATGGCCAACCAGGATTTCTCCATGCACGGCAGCAGTTGGTGAAGAGGCTGAAGAAATAGGAAATTTTCACTGCAAGTTAGGAAACGGGAAGCTTATCTATGTGCATAGCGAGTGTTTCGGTTGCCTCAGGGAGTGTCTCGTTGGATCTATATAACTTAAAACTGCAAGGGACGGCCATGAGTTCCTCTTTCGATTTCAGTTCCTATATCCTTTCAGGTATGAATCGCTGCACTGCTGGAAAACAGAAGGGTATGAAAACTTCAGGATGCCACTTAGAAACAATAACAGAACTTTGAATTGCGGAAAGTACTTAAATAGATCATTAGGAGTATGCTCACATTTATCCTGCGTCTCTGTAAAGATAGATGAGCTACCTCTTTTGCAGCAGGCAGCAGGGCTTTAATTGTTTCGTTCTTGACTTGAGTGCAGAGAAGCGGCAGTCATCAAAGTATTAGATAAAAACAGGCCGAAATAACACCTGTAAGTATCTAATCGGGAGGCAAATCTTTATCCACACCGGAAAAAAATAAATAAAGGTAAATCTTTCATCTGCAATGCAAATCTGAGTTCTTGAGATCTCCCCCGTCCCCTTAAATGAGATTTTGTTTGTGGGAGACAGGAACTTATTTTTCTGGTGTCAATCGAATGGTGGGACCGTAAGAGCGTATTTTAAAGTACGGATCCTGTCTAATTCATATAATTCAGGTTTCCCTTCGGTGTTCAGTCTGCTCAAAATTTCGCTGCCTCAGATTTAGATCGCCAAACCACCTCCTACTTTCAAGTCAATAGTAGGTGCTCTCATAGGCAGAATATTTACTTGACAGTGTTCCAGCATTTATTCAATCAGTAACCATTCATTGATGGGACCCATCTAAATGATAGTGGGCGATTTTTAAAGAATCAATGGGTGTTTTTAATCCCTAAGGTAGAAAGGCCTAACTCAAAGTCATTACAGAAAAACCAGTGGATGAATAACTGAGCAGAAACAAAGCTGCTGAGATCAAGTTCTCGACTAGGATGAACAGATTTATGATTAAGCTGGCCAATAAAGCCCTTGTTCTCAAAAAATTCTAAAATTATAATTTTTAGGCATTCGCATTAAGTACATGCGCAGATTCAATCTTTTGCGACCGGTCAAAATCTTCCAGCATCTGAAATTCAAAGATAAATATAAATGAAGAAGGTTTTCCAACAACGAAGAGACCATGTGGATAAAATAGTTGTCCATCCGTTGCAAGTGCAGACCAGTGTCTACATGATCTGCAGCACACATAATACTCTTCGTAAAGATGTTCATAGATTAATTTGCTAGCCTTATTAAATAATTATTAGTTTTATCTAGAGTAGTTGCATGAGCCTTTAAGCTATGTTATAATCACCGGAGGTTGTGAGAAATTGACATTGGGCTTATTATTAGGCAGAAACTATGCTCGTGCAATGTTCTAAAAGATCTTTATCATACCCTTGGTGGAGGGTGCCTAGGACTGCCAAGCCGGCAGCAAGCTTCATGCAATCATACTTCTGGGTCTTTGGATCTGCATGTTTTGCACCACAGAGGATTGTATAGCCTTCCTTAGCCACCATATCATTTTATCATGGATATGGATGGTTGTCAAACACAATGTATTGCATTGGTTGTCGAATATGATGCATTGCAATAAGGTATCGAATAATCATCTATTTTCACAATCAGATGATGTGGCAGCTATGTAGCTGGCCCTCTGTGATGCAAAACATGCATTATGATAAGGTAAATTGAATTGCATAGGTTCATCCTCCAATTTTACTGTCGGGGTTGGTGGGTGCGGGGGTGAGAGAGAAAACGTAGTTAAATCACATCCTCTACTACCATAAGCTTGTCACAAGTAAGCATACAGCCTATCTCTTAGCAATGCTCGTGCCTCAAGCCGAAAAATTGATGTTGGTAGACATCACTTATCTTCAATATCATTGTTTATACCATCATTCTATTGAAGTAGTGGAATGGTTGCGAAAAGTGAACCTATACAAACCATGGTCTAATCTTGTGATGACCCATGCAAGCGTTGTGCCTTGTCCCACATTGATTATTTGTTGGACAGATCTTAGATACTTATATAGGATCAAGGAATCCAAATAAAACCTTCCAGCTAATCTTTTTGGGTGAGGTCCCGAGTTGTGATAAATGGTATCAGAGCAGACCAAGACATAAACGGAGGGAGTATGTGATGATCTATGCAGGCATGTACTTAGTCCTACATCGGTTATTCGCTAGGTAGATCTTAAGTACTTATATAGGATCAAGAAATCAAAATAATATTTTTTGGCTAGCCTTTTTGGATGAAGTCCTGGGTTATGATAGATCTAAAAAGAAACCAAAACAATGTACATAAAACACCTCAAGAGCTAGCAGGCAAAGTAACTTAGTGCTAGTCTGCGGACAAGTAGAATTGCTAAAATGCAAGAGGGCAATAGGTTGTTGCAGTGAGAGATCTCAATTAAGAAGCCGAAACATACGTAATTAGCCTTTAAGGGATCCAAAGGACCCCAGAATGATTTTTAATATAGTACAGATTTTTTTTAAATAAAGATACTGGTAAGTAAATATGATGTATAAAATCTATTCCACATATCTAGAAAATTCTAGCGACAAAAGCCACAATTTGATTATTAGTAAAAAAATTGCAAGCCTACTGATTTTATCTATTTGCATCCAATAAGTTATTAGCGATATTCACTTGGATGGGTTAGAGTCTAGTTGAGTCTAGTCTGATTGGCTTGTGTTGGATCTAAGTTGGTCGGATTGGGTTTGATTTAGTGGAGCAAGCTTCGTTTGGCCTTATTAGATATACTCAAAATTTTGTATGATTGATTTTAATTAAACTGCACATTCAAATGTGACCTATATTTATTTAATTAATATCCAACAAGATAAAACAAAACCAAATTATTGGATTCTTATCGCTGTTGTTTGGTGGCATGTAGATATCTTCATATAGTTTATATTGTTATCGAGGCAGATCAATCTAAACATAATCTTTCTCCAAGACCATGCAATATCTAATTAATTTATAGCTAGCCGTGACAACCTATAATGGTAACAGCCGAAGGCATATGACACTTGACAAATAGGTAGCCTTCATGTAAAATAACAACTCAAAATCTCGCTCTACTCGACCGCATCAATTTCTCTCTTCCCTCGCAAAGTGGATTGCATCTCGCGCTCGTGCAACGAGCTAAGCAACCAACAAAGCAAACAAAAAAGTCCGACAAAAGATTAAGAATGCCAGCGCAAGAGACCTAATTAATTAGACATTAATTGGAGTACTAGCTCTTTATAGGCTTAGGATCCAGCCTCTTTTAAAATTATATTAAGTATTTATGAATATAAATTTATAGTTTTATTATTTTGCTAGTTGTATTGGTTTAATTTATAAATTTTATAAATTTTTCAGCTTAATTATTTAAATAAACTCTTACCCATGCTGAAATTTAGTGCCAAGCGGGGGAATGGAATGGCGGCGGAGCAAAATATTTTTGGATCCTATGAACCCGAGTTTCAAATCGCATTCATCGTCTCGTAGTCGTACGCCACGGTGCTATCAGTCTCCTCCTGCAGTTAAAGCGGTGAGCATCAAATGACCCGATGAATAGCTGGTGCAACGGTGATTGATGGATGAGGTGTTTGATCAATAGACTTGGATGCTCCCAGGTTCAACCCTATCGCCTCTCCCGTGAACTTGAGACCCCACGTACCAAAACCAAAACCGAGGGACACGGCCGCCGGTTTTCCAGCACCCTTCTCCACTTCCGGACGCAAGTGCAGTGCTGACACCCCCATTTGTTTGGGGTCCGACAAAAGATACGGAGGACGCCGCCAAAACAATCTCCAGAGGAGAGGGACAAATAGATTAAAAAAATCTCCCAGTGGCAAATTTCTTGCAGTCACTCTCCTCCCCCCTTGAGTTCTTTTTTAAGATGCCCTGCCTCCGACGTTGTCATCGCTACCTCCAGCCGCCCGCCGCTCGGACATTCCGTCGAACACCATGCGGTCGTCGTCGTCGTGGTCGTGGTCTTTCGCCCGCTGCGGCGGCTGCGAGGAGAACCCCACCTCCCTGTGGACCCTGGAAAACGTCCTCCAATGCCAGAAGGTGAGCGACTTCCTCATCGCCCTGGCCTACTTCTCGATACCGTTGGAGCTCTTCTACTTCGTCACGTGCTCCGCCATCTTCCCTTTCCGCTGGCTCATCCTCCAGTTCGGCGCCTTCATCGTTCTCTGCGGCCTCACCCACCTGGTCGCCGCCCTCACCTACGCCCCCCATTCCTTCTTCCTCCTCCTCTCCCTCGTCGTCCTCAAGCTACTCACCGCCCTCGTCTCTCTCGCCACCGCCGTCACCCTCCTCCCCATCATCCCACAGCTCCTCCGCCTCTTCGTGCGCGATGGCCTCCTTCGCCAGAAGGCCCGCGACCTCGGCCACGACCTCGGCCGCATGCGCCGCCAGGAGGCTGCCACCTGGCGCGTCCGCTTGCTCACCGCCGAGATCCGCCGCTCCCTCGACCGCCAAACCATCCTCCACACCGCCCTCGTCCACCTCGCCGACGCCCTCTCCCTCCACGACTGCGCCATCTGGATGCCCACCTCCCCCGATTCGCTCTCCCTTACCCACCACCTCAACCGCCGTCGTCTCGACCACCACCACCACCACCAAAAAGTCTCGATCCCCACTGCCGACTCCGACGTCGCCGAGATCATCACAAGGGAGGAGGTCTTGACACTCGACCCGAACTCCAATCTGGTCCGAGCCACTGAGTCGGAGCCCGTCGGCCCGGTGGCCGCGATCCGAATGCGGCTGCCTCGAGTGTCCAAGTTCAACGAGGGCATGCCGGAGCTCGTGGAGGAGTCGTATGCCATTCTCTTCCTCGTGCTTCCCATCGGTGGGAACAGGGTCTGGACGACCGACGAGGTCGACGTCGTGGAGGTGGTCGCCGACCAGGTGGCCATGGCCCTCTCCCATGCCGCCGTCCTGGAAGAGTCCCTGCTGATGAGGGAAAAGCTCGTGGAGCAGAACCTGGCTCTCGACCGAGCCCACCGCGAGGCACTGATGACGAAAGAGGCCCGGAAGTCCCTTCAGAGCGTGATGACTCGAGAGGTCGTCGGGCCCATCCGTTTGGTGGCGGCACTCTTGTCAGCATTGCAGCTGGAGAATTTGAGCACGGAGCAGCTTGCCATGGTGAAAGCGGGGCTCGTCCTGTCCTCCCTCATCGAGGAAGCTGCTGGCGTCAGTAGGTTCGAGCAGGGTAAAGTGGAGCTGAGATTGCGGCCCTTTCACGTTCGGTCAGTGGTCGAGGAGGTTGTGAGCGTGTCGAGGCTTTTGTGTGCTTGTCGAGGTGTATCCTTTGAATTCCATGTCTCCGGAGGTAATCCTGGACCAGTGCTCGGGGATGAGAGGCGAATACTTCAGGTTTTGCTATACACGATTCAGAATATTTTGGGCACTGGTGATCGGGGGACCGTTTCTCTCCAATTGTGTATAGAGGATGCTACCGATGATGGAAGCTCACATGGTAAGTACGTAGTTGGGAAGCAGAATTTTGGTCAGGGGATGGTTGCATTAAAGTTCGAAGTTTGCAGAACCGGTTTGGGAAAAGAAGATAAGATCTCTGATTTGAAGGAATCCAAAGATGATGTTGGTGATCGCCAGATTAGTTTTTCCTTCTGCAGGAAGCTGGCAGAGGTGAGCTTTTCTTTCTCTGGTGCTTCAATAATTATTCGATGGTTAACGATGCATTACTTTGTGTTAAAAAAAGAGAACGCGTTTGACTTGTTTTGATTTTGCTATCGCATTGCTCGTGTGCTTCGTTGATCCCTAAATTTCTTATAATTTACCACTAATGGTAGAATAAAAGTTCATATCGAATGAGATCTTGCCATATATTTGGTTCTGTTAAAGCTTTTGTAGCACACTGCACCCTGTATAAGAAGTGGTCTTTTCATCAGAACAGGGTAATTAAGAACTTAAGAATGCTGCTAATTTCACTTCTGCTTCATGCATTGATATCCAGTTGTTTGACATTGTTTGCCATGCATTTTCCCCTCTCTTTATTGTATCCTCACTTGAATTTGATCCCTATCTTATCATTTATACTTTAAGGATAATGTTGTCTTATGGATTTTTAGTTATGTGATAATTAACAGACACAGCGCAATGAATTCCCTTCTTAAGATAGACTACAACAGTAGAACTAGACGAAGCAGAAATCTCATTGACAAAAATATTTGAGATACCACAGTGGTCTAAAGTTGCAGGAAGAGAAGATATGAGCAAGGGATCTTGGTTCTCATGCACCAAATAAATTAAAACTACTGTATGTTTAAATTGAATATTTAAATCTTCTTTTTCATGGTAGATTGCTTCTTTCTTTCTATCTCTCCTTCCTTGATTTCTTTTCTCATTAATCTTCCTTTTCCTCTGTCACAGCAGCAACTACAATAACAAACCTTGTTTTTTCTCTTTTTCTTCTTCAGGTCAATTAAAAAAACAGAACTATTTGATCTGAAGTTCAATTTATTTTTACATAAAGGCTCTTTTGTATAATTCTGCTGCCTTATCTGTATGATATCAAGATAGATTTACTAGAAGTTTGAAATCAGGTTCAAACCTGAATTATATATTTTAATTTCTCCAATACTAAAATCCTATGACTTTCTGAATCTCAAATTGCTATAGACCCCTCATGATTATATCTGGGCTTTTCTTTAACGTCAACATTTCACCATTTCCATTGCCATTGGTGATCCCCTAGTCTAAGAAATAGCACAACTTAGTCCTGTTAGGTATTTTGGAACCACCTAAGAATTATCATTATCTCACAAAGAAAGTAAAACCACTAAAAATAGAAGCTACACAATTACTATGAGGATACAAGTCGAGCCCAAATTAAGATACCTCCGTAGGATAGTTACTGACAGAGATAAACAAATCCTTCCACACCCCCTTAATCCTAGATTAAACAATTCATTTTCAAATGTTTAACCCTCACCTTGTCTGGATTTTTGTCAAGCCCCGAACCCCTCTCCTGAGTCGACCATGTGACACGGCCACATAATCCCTAAAGCGAAGCCCTAGAGATCATGTATGGCCTAAGATGTACAATATCCACATAATACCAACAATTATAATCCAATCAATCTAATAAAACCACCAACATTAAATAATCAACTAGTTCAATTGCAAAGATTCAGATGTCCATCGGTATCAGAAAAATAATAGAGATAACTAGCTAACTAACTACTAGTTGCACAAACTTCATGTCCCTTCCATTCAAAACTACGTCTTCTATGACTGAAAAAATTGTAAAAAAGAATATGAGCTTTTTCAGCCCAGTAAGAATTTCGAACCGCTACGCCATAAGTAATAAGAAAATAATCAAGTGAACAATACCAGATAAAATGAATACCATATCAATACTGGAAAAGCTCATGCACATAACATGCACATAAGCTATCATTATTACCTTACTAAAGAAACACACACACACACACACACATACACACACACATATATATATATCAAATTTAACCAATTATTCAACAACAGTTTCTTTTGTTATGTCATTTGTTTCTCATTAACTTGATTTTCAGGTTTCATAGCAATATTTTTCTAGCTTTAAGCAAGATCATAACCCAATCTAAGACTGCTAAACAAAATCCCACGCGTAAATCCGTGGAAGCTATCTCACGCATAAGCTCATGAAGGCTATTCTACGCATAAGCTCGTGAAGGCTATTCCACACAAAAGCTCGTGACGGTTATTCCACGCATAAGTTTGGGGAGGCTATCCCACGCATAAGCTCATGGAGGCTATCCCATGCATAAGCTCGTGGAGGCTATCCCATGACGAGGTTAGTCCGAATTATATTTTATTCGTCTAATTTACATGTTATTCTTGTCAAATCAATTTTCACTTATACAGTGCATATCTCTCAAATTCAAGATATCATTATTTACATAATCATGTTTTCAATGTCTGATATATAAAATAACCATACAAGTATATTCGTACTGAAAATCATATAAAACATACCATCACATTCCAAGCTAAATCTATCCATGTAAATTTTGCGATGCATATCTAACGGTACAAATCAATAAACATGTATATATATTTATATTGATGACCAAGTATAAGAATTCTTACCTCTACTGAAGACTAACTAAACACAGCAATCACTAACCCACTCACAATCTATGAGCTGGGGTGCAAAGTACCCCGATCGGAACCTTCTTACGCAGATGACTCTACTTCTATAGAATCAAACTAATTTATCAAAGAAAAATCATATAGTGGACTAGTAACCTAGACCGCCTACCGGCATCCACAGGGGTCCGTCACTAGGTCCTCCGAATCTCTTCTACCAATTACGGTCAACAAGAGAGAGAGAGAGAGAGAGAGAGAGAATGCTAGAGAAAAGAGGTAGGAAGGGAAGAGAGAGATAGAAAGAGGAGAGAGCGAGAGAAGGAAGAGAAGAGAGGGAAGAAGAGAGGAACATCTCTCTCTTCATGAACGGGGAAGTTCATCTTCCCCTTTCCCCTGCAAGTCAAAGGGGGTGGCAACCACGGTGGCCCAAACCCCCACCCGACGGCGATTGCAGGTGGTCTGCAACCTCGGTCATCGCCGGTGACGACGATCGGCCATCGCAAAGAAGAGATGATAAAACACAAAAGGAGCTCTTGAATCTATCCAAACTCGGCCAAACCATGGCTGATTCCCCCAACAACTGGTCATACCATCCCAAAGATCTCGAGAGAGGTGAAACTCGACCAGAATTCAATGGTCACGACGGTCAATAGGGGAAAAACAACCGAAATAGAACACCCCTATTTCAGATGGTTTTCCAGCGATTTGCCGGCTCAGATCGAGGTGAATGACAACTAAAACACAAGAAAAGAAAAGGAAGACAACGTGGAACACTTACCTCGGTCCGGCGAGGTGATCCGGCAGCCCTTTCCGGCGAAGAACTTGGGACAAGAGCTTGGGATCGGTGGCTTGTTTCGAGATATTTGTGATGGGTTCAACCAAGGACCAGGAGACCTCCCACGATCGAATCAGCTCAGGATTTTCGGAGTCCGGCAAAATCAAGTAGGTTGGGAGTCTTCTTCTCCACCTCCCATGATCAACAGAGCACGATCAATGGGCTTGGCCTCTTAAAGCCGGGCCATTAGCCTAGAAGAGTTGGGCTATTACAATTTTAGTCACCTATATTACAAATCTAGCTAGAAGAAACAAAATTATATCTCATATTTTGCATCAAGTGTTGAGCCTCATACGACCTGGTCTATGCTCATCCCTCTTGTCGAAAAGCCATATGTTGCAAACTTCTGCAAGTTCATGCACTATATCTCATGCACACCAGCAACTATACCATGTGGTTGTCCTCCATGCATGCGCCATGCATGTCTTGACATTTATACTATGTTTTCATTAGCACTGGACTTTGCATCAAGAGTCTTGGAGTATTACCAATGCTCATGCATGGTCTTCTAGCCTCCAGGCATTCCATGAGACAAAACGACAGCACCCTAAAAGTGATTCATGTAGATAATCATGCAACTAGGATGAAAGATAGATCCGAGGCGCACCACCTTGGGCTCTTAAATCAGGGAGAACAGTTGTTGTCCCCACCTATGACCTCACCTAAAAAGGTTAGATGGAAGGTATTATTTGAGTTTTTTAGCCCTGTATAAGTACCCCAAGACTTACCTAATGCATAGCCAATGTGGGACTAAACAAACCCACACGGATCCTCTCATACTCCTCCCGTTTAGGTCTTAGTGTCCTTGTAAGGCTAAGAGTTCAAATTCATTTAAATCTAATTACAAGCACCACGATCGGCTTGTGGTCAATCTCAATAGGCCCGTGCTGCATTGTTCCCTACTCCGCATAGGCCATAGGCCACGCTTTGATACCATTTGTCACAACCCAAAACTTCACCCAAAAAGGCTAGCTGAAATATTTTGCCATGTATAAGTATCCAAGATATGCCTAGTACATAGCCAATATGGGGCTAAATATATGCCCGTACAGATCCTCATAATTGTAACAACCAAAAGTAATACATGCAGAACTCTCTTTTCCGGTTGATCAAAAAAAATGCAAAAACTGAAAGTTTTGGCTTGAGCATAGAATAGAACATACCCTATTTTTGATAATTGATAAATTGGGACCTTGGGTTTTTTTTCCCCATCCCGAAAAAGGTTCAGAATTTGCCTGTCGCTTTTAAATATACTACATATTTGCTAGAACAAATAAATGCACAAAGCATAAATGATATGTCATTCGGATGTAAGAGAAGCGTTTCTTACTGGAACTGATTGGAACCATGTATTCTTTTATGTCAACACTTGATGTGCTTAGAAAACTATAAATTGCTCCCTTTTTTTTTGCTGAAAATTTTGCTCCCTTCCAACAGAAGGTCAGAAGTAACTCAGTAATATTTTGGTAGCTGTTTTCCCTTTTCCAGTTCTTTCATCTTTTCCTCCAGATCTATGTGCTGATGTTCTTTTAAAGCTTTAAATATTTTTCTTGCCTAATTTCAAGTGCTTCTGCCATCAGATTATGATACAATATTGACCTTGATCCATATGTGCAGCTCATGCACGGGAGGATTTCAGTTTCCAACACATCAGCAAGTCTGCAGAAAAATATGGAACTGCTAATCAGAGTACGACATGAGCGGTCAGGGGAAGGATTTGTTTGGCCAAGATATATGGATATTGAGGCTACCAGATGCCCGTTCAAGGGAATGAGGATTCTCCTTGCGGACAATGATTGTTATAATGTCTATCTCACCAGAAAGCTTCTTGGAAAATTTGGCTGTCATTTATCCATAGTGTCTTCTAGGTACCACTGCTTGGAGATGCTGTATTTAAAGAGAAACCAGTTCCACCTGCTACTTATTGACATGCAAATTTTTGAAGAAGACAGACATGAATTTTTTGCTCACATCAAAAAAAATTGCACAGAAAACAGGCCACTGATTGTTGCACTCACTCCTAATGCTGATAGGAATGCCAGAGAGCAATGCCTTCATAATGGAATTCATGGTGTAATATGTAAACCAGTTATATTGCAAGATATGGTAGATGAATTGCACAGGATCACCCAAGGAACACAATCTTCACTTCCTTTATGGTGACCGAGAAAACAAAGATAATTCGACAATGTTCTCTTGATTTGTGCAGAATTCTGTGCCGTTAATTGGAACGATGTAGAAGCTTTGTGAGACTGCTTGAACTTGTTTGAATTTCCAGAGTTTGGTAAGATCTGTGAGATTAAATCAGCAATGAAGAAGTGATTTGTAACTTAAGAGTCTGTTGAATGATATTCATCTTCTTTGAGGGGTATTCGGATTTCCTTTTGAGTACTTGGACAAATAATCTGGGTTCCCATTAAGAACCGTGCAGCTGCAGCTATGTTGCTTGAACTGTGGAGAACCCAGTATGGATGTGTCTGAAATTGCTCTTTTCCTCTTGTTTGCAGCAGCGAAATGATGGCTTCTAGTGATCGTATGTCAAAAGGTAATTATCATGGCCCCTATTCATGGTTCTTTTAACCACTATTCAGATCCCCTGTTTCCCAAAAGCAGTAGAGCAGGAAGTCTCAGATGCAAGAAAAGAAGACTTGATGATGGTTGCCATCCCATTAAGAGATGAGGTGCATATGATTGACTCGAGATGTTCATACTAGACTGGCTGCGTATAATTTGACAAATGGTTGCGACTTTATCAAGGTACATTTTCGAAAGTCAAAAGGAGTATCCTGTGAATTGTTGTGTTATGGTGTATTCTTCTCACAAGTTAGCACATGCATCTAAAGCCTGTCGTGTATGGAACAGCATATTAATTGTAATATCTTGGTCAAACATTTCCAATCCATCTTAGTTCATAATTCATACTGCACCTTAAGCTGCCTGATTACCATGAATATACTTAATGCAATAATGTATGCACAAAATTATTTCTTGAAATCAAGAAGCATGTTAGTGGAAATTTAAGATGAGAGCAGAAGCCTGTGGAGGATATGTCCAGTGGAATACTCACCTCACCATTTGATTTTTGGGTACATCTGATAGTTTTTGATTTTCGGGTACATCTGATAAATATTGCACCATTTGATCATTTATTGTTATATAAATATAATGTTACGAGGCTTTCAATGTGTGCACACGAACAATTCTCTTACTATGCGGCAATAAGTGAATTGTAGCAATTTACAGGATTGATTATAAAGTTGCCAAATCAGCAACACGGAACCCCATAGGTGGCATTTGTCTCATTTTAATGAACACCTATTACTTTGCAATATGTGTAGCATGTGCAGCAGAAGTGCTGTATGCAGGTGTAGTGTATTCTTTGTGACACATGTTCAAGCATGGCACTTACCGGCTCATTCTCCGTGAAACAATATGAACCCATGCCTCTTCTTTTATAATATTTATCTTGAAATCGGATCCAAGACTTAGGTCAAAAGATATGGGTACTGTTGCTGCTAGGAATCAGCCTAACCGAGGTGCCAAGCTGGCTGAGTTACTAGAGTGCTTAGACAATCAGATGCTCATACCTTAAAAATCAGCTAAAGATCGCGATATGTCTTCCAAGTGGCGATATGGTAGCCGTTATGCTCAGGTGGCGATGGCTCCAATGTTGGTCACTCTTGAAGTAGTATTGGGAGGAGAAGATCTTGCCCAGACCTTCGCTTCAATGCTAGATCCGATATAAAAGAGCAAAGACAAGAAAGTCCTCTTACTGGAGAGTATTCGATGGGGATCCTCTGATGCCTAAACCAAACGGATTTTTAGGAGAATAGTGGAGGATTGGGAGAGCAGCAGGGTGGTAGCACAAAGGCGTAAGAGGGCTCAAGACCACTTACCCGGAGGGTCCTCCAGGAAAATTGTAAGAGGGGCAAAGTGCCCATCGCCGAATAGTTTGGGAGTGCGGATCGGTCGTTTTTGGTAATTGATCGCACATTTCAAAGATCTTGCACGAGCATTTCTCTCGAGCATCATGTTTCGCATGTCTTGCCCGTCCGTCATATGATTATAAAGATCGTTCGCAATCGTGGCCAAGGTGTCATCGGCTGGGAGGAGAGTTTAAATTTTAAAAGGTTCTCCACTTTTTTTTTTTTTTTTGGGGCCGAAGGCTTCGTGGCGAGCTCCCGATCTACCATATCAGCTGTGGCTGGTTCAGAAAAATATCAAGTACCAATCTATGATCCTAGATCCAGCTATAGGCTATGCATTCAAACAAAATGGGGCAGTATATCACCTGCACTGCATGTGTAGGAATTGCTCGCTCAGTCTGTTATCAGAGGCTAACATGGGTCCAGGAGTACCCTCTCTTCGTCAGGGCTACGTTAACGAGAGTTATGGGCCTCCACTACGCGACTGCATTCAAATCTTTCAACGCGAACCTCGCGGGCACAGGCGCCCTTTTTTAGGGTCGGCCGGCAATGCGGCTTTCAAAAATAATGGGCAGCAAGGCGAGGATTTAAATAAAGGCCAAGGTGGGGATCCAAGTCATCAAAAGGCTCATCCACCCATCTCTTATCTCCCTTTCTTTTATTTTCCTCTTCAAAATTTCGACAGTACCCCTTCTTTCGCGACATCAACCGTTCCATCTTCGAAATCTATACAGACGGATGGGAGGAAGCGATTGAAATGCTTCGAGATCCGTCTATTATACGATCCAACGGTTGACGTTGCGAAAGGACGGTTGACGTTCTCTGGCGCGGAAGGTGCAACCGAGCCCAGATGGTACCTCCGGACGGAATTGGTACTGGGAAGGGGTTAAAAGAGGCATATCCAAAGTTTGGAAGTACGACCGGCGAAATCTGGAGGCTGCCAAATGGCAGGCATGACGTGAACTCCAGAGTCCACTCTACCTTCTCAGTCCTCCCATGCCTGTTTTTTTAAAGCTTTTTTATATAAGCACAAACTATATTTAAAGCATGACTAATAAAAAACAACATGGAGCATCGCACGGCAAACAATGGCTGTTATGACTGTTATATATATTGGTGCTGTAAATAAAGGTTACAACAATCGGTGTTAGGTCTTTTCACTCTATAAAATAAAGAAAACTACTTAACATATTAGCAATGTTATAAAACATAAAAAAACTCACTCAAAACATAAAAAACTGAATATGTGCGGGAATATTTCTATTTTACACTATTTTTTTACCTAAGGGTGATTGTTATGATAGGCACTGCTTTAATAAATAAACTAAAAACTAGGGTGAAAGAATAATCAAATATCATTAGCTACTGTGACTGGTAATAATAATCTTAAGATAATGGCATTTTTTTAAGTTTTCATCAAGCTATAACATGCACTGCCTTGACATAGAATAGAATGCAACTTCTATCGCTATGACATTCATGATAGCTATGGGCTATATAGCCATTATCATAGCTAATTTTCAAAAAAAAATATATAATTTTAATTTTTAGTACTATAATGGTCATAATTAGCTAGCTCTTATTACTGGCTTACAATCGCTCTCTTTATCTACGCCTCTGCCTATCTTTCTATTTTGTATGTGAGATTTGTCATCGCTATGATATAACTATCATAACATGATGTCGCTGGAAACATTTATTTATACATCGCTCCTTGTAAAGGAGGCATGCCAACTTCTTTATAGAATTAGACAGTTTATATGAAACCAAGCTACCTATTGGCATAGGAAATAAGGGGATTTCATGAATAGACTTAAAAGCTTGGTTGCAATTACTGTCACAAAATCAAGGCATCATGTTTTTGATGCTTCTTGGAAGGAAAGAAGCTCTTATAGCATTCTGCCATGTCATAGTTTGCATTTGCTTGACAATTGGTATGGTAAGGTTCATGAGAGATGCTTAGCGTGAGACAAAATGAACCATATAGCACAGGATGTAATACTATTTATAGCTCCCCTATATGGACGGTCTCGTTGAGTTTCCGCTAAGTTTATTGTTCCACTTTTTTTTCTCTTAGAAATCTTAGTTCCTATCACCATTGTGAACCGGCTTGACCAAGATGTCGAACTGACTGAGGTGCTCGGACGATTAGCTACTCAGACTATAAAAATCGGCCGAAAATAGCAATGCATCTCTGAGGTGGCGATGCGATGGACGTTGTGCTCGGATGGTGAAGGCTCCAACATTAGTCATTCCCAAAATGGCGTTGGAAGGAGGAGATCGTGCTCAAATTTTTTGCTTCGACATAGAATCTACCTGAAACAACAAAGATAATGAAGTTTGCTTATCGGAGAGTATTCGGTGGGAGATCCTCCGGTATCTAAGCCAGACAGATTCTTAGAAAATAATGAAAATATCATGAGAGTGACAAAGTAGCAGCACAGGAGCATAAAAAAGGCTTTTTGGAGGGTTCCTTAGATTCTAAGATTTGAGGGTCAAGTCCGTCGCATAAGAGTTTAGATGCAGGGATCGGCCGTTTTTGCTAACCAGTTGTGCATTTCGAAGATCATGCGCGACCATCATGCTCTATGCTCATTGGTCACGCAATTGTGGAAGCCGCTTGGAATTACGACCGAGGTATTGCCACCTAAAAAGAGAGTTTAAAATTTAAAGGACGCGCTTCTGAGGTTGGCTATACGGTGGAGTTCGACTGATTGGTTGAAAAAGCTTTATGGTGACGAGCTTTGAAGTAGTTGGCCTGCCGTATCAATTCCTTTGCAACAAAGTAGCCTGTTTTTGGATGCTTTTCTGCGCATGATCACATTCTACGGTGCCAAGAGGCCGTCAAAGTTCATTCCATCATCCACATCCACTCGATCTAAAAATACAAACAAGGGAAGCCGCATCTAGGGTGTCGTGCACGTGCACATTGATCAACTCCTTACAAGCCTGTGGAGTGGCGAGAGAGAGAGAGGGTGGGCGTGTCCCTGATCTGATCCAATCTGTCTGTCCCCCATTCACCGCCTCGGAAAGCCCCCCCGTTTGCATGTGGAGCCACACCGTGCCACCCACCCAAACCGCAAGCCAAGGCTGCCTTCCCTTCAAACAGACAATGGGATGCCATTAATGGACACGATCACCCTCTTTTAAATATATATATATATATATATATAATTAGTTTATGAGGGCAAGCAGGATTTTGTATAAGTTTTTTTATCTTAAATATGATAAAAAGAAATTATTAGTTAGATCAAATCTACCAACCCAGAAAGCGTTATATATCATATTAAAAAAAAAAAGAGATCCGAGCGTATTCGAAGCTCCATTGCCTCTACATTCATCCCTAGCAAAACCCTAGCACCTAGCCTCGGTGTACCGCTGATCTCCCTCGTCTTTTTGCACTGCCATTTTTCGGTTTCGACGCCCCTTGTTCTCTAGCTCTATATGTCATCTGCGTCCTTTCAAGCCTTCCTTTCCGCTCGATTCTGAGCAAATCTATCGGAATCATAGACCAACTCTCATGCACAACCACGATTCTCCGATCTACTTGCACCATCGACCTCCTCCTAAGCCCCTTATGGGTTCTCCAAGTGTCGTCGTTCTCCTCTCCAAGTCTTCCTGTGAGACTATCCAAGTGCCAATCTACAGCCTGAGTGCTTTGCCCTCTTCTTGCGCCACTTAAGTCCCCTTCTAGGTTTTACCCTCCAAGTTCTTTGAGCAGTATTGTTCTCCCCTCTAGATCTTCCAATGGAGCTACCTGAGCTACAAATCAAGCGCTCCACTCTTGTCCCAAATGTTGTCCACCGCTTTCCATGTGTCACTTGTTCCTTGGTTATGATCGGAACATTATCCATGCTCGACTTGATTCCAACTATTCAACCTCCATTGTTGCCAGATCTGCAAGTTCCCATTCTTTTTGTTCGATTAATTGGTAAGCATTAGAGCTAGAGACCACCGGTGCACGCTAAACCTTAGGGTTTCTCTCAAGATGATAGGAGAGGAGAAAGAGAGAGCGAGAGAAGTGCATTCGAACTCCATTTCTCTCTTTTTTGCTTAATAAGTCGGCTTATGTGGATCCCTTGTGGATATTTAAATTGCATGGATCGATCTAACTAATATTTTCTCCATGATGGAAAAATTAAATCTTAATGCAAGCGATTAGTAGGCTCGCTAAGGTGCACAAAACTATCAAGCTATTGCTTGGTTGCTGGTGTTTGGCACGTGTGATATCCGTAGGAGGAACAGAAGCCTTACCATGCAAAAAAATGTTATAATTCCATCTCGCATATTGCACTTCAAGCCCTTTACATTGTATTAGAGGATAAATATCTTATAAGATCATTAAAAATTAAGGTAAACTATTCAAAAAACACGAGATTTCACAATTCCTGCTTCCCTTTTACAAATCTCACTTAATTAAGACTTTGTTAATTTATCACCATACTTTTATATTTAAAGCAAAAGCGAGCGCAGTCCAGTGCGCGCAAATTAGTGATTAATCACTCGGTAATAATTTTCTCTGTGTTCCATATACTTTGTAAAAGTGATCATGGCTGTGCGTAATCTTTCCAGCGAAAAAGATCGACACAAGTAAAGCTAGACTCGATTAATACTCCCGTTCATCCAGGAAAAGGTTAAAAAAAAGAAAGAAAAAAGTGCTTTCCTCTCAGACTCGATTAATACTCCCCGTTCATCCAGGAAAAGGAAGAAAGAAAGAAAAAGCGATGGTTTTCGAGTGTCAGGCAGAGGCAGAGGCAGAGGCAACGTGGATGAATGGCACCAGAAACAGACCCTGTGCGAGAACGGCCATGGATGATGGGGAACGACAGACCGCAGGCATCCAGGGATCGAGTCTAACGCTTTGAGCAAGTGGACGGCTAGTGCAGCTTTAATTAATTAATACCATATACTTTTGTCTTCCTCCTGCTCCCTACGCCCATGTGACGCGACATGCATTTCCTTCTTCCGAGTGCCTGCCCGAATATATAATACTGTATATTATAATCTTGCATCCATTTAGCGATATACCGTGAGCTAGGTAGCCAGCCAGCGAGCCGATCGATCGCTCGCAAGATTTCTACAGCCCCAAGTCCCCAACATTGGAACCTCTGCGGGCTACAGTCCTGTCCCCCTCCGCTGCAGGGCCACCATGCCCCACGTCTAATAAAATCCGCTTTCTGGTGTCCTGCAGGATTATCTCTGGGCCAGCCATAAAGCCGAGTGCATTCACATCATACAGGGCATCAGAGCACCCGCATCCGCCATCCTGTCAACTCAGAAGACCAAGTTTACCGGTGTGTATCAACTTCGCCTTGATTGCTAGGGTGGGAACGCGGGAACGCTACAGTTTCCTTTTTTGGAAATTTGGTGCACTACGGAACGTTTCAATCCGTCAAGGACGGATGGTTCGGAGAAGCAACCCTCCGCGTCGGTCGTAGCTACCGAGCAAGACTGAGTTTATGGCGGCGAGCACTGTACCTGAAATAACAAACAAACAGAGTACAAAAATGACATCTTAGCATACAATGCCTTCGAAATTTCTGCATCTTTAGGTAAACTCTTAGAGATGCGATCTGTTCTAGGGTATCCGAATTTAGTCCCATATCAATCAAGTAGCAGAAAAATCTGTGCCTTAAATAAGGAGGGCTCAAAGCCTCTTCCTCAGAATGCACTTTTTAAAAGACAAAATCATGAGGGATATATACCTACGCGGACTCCAGAGCGGACAATATCTTCTGCTGGAGCACAGCTCGCTTTCTCTGCTCGACTCGGTGTGGAACTATGCTGGTGACTGTAAGAAGCTAATACCTATGCGGACCCCTAAAGCGGCAACAACACGATCATTTAAGCATTTCAAAATTGCAGATGGCCAGGATCAGATTTTGACCAGGGCAAAACTGCATTAAAGAAAGGAACAGCTTCAATAGGTCAAAAGTGCCAGGCTTGTATTTGCTGGCCGCCAGTTGATGCATTCCCACGAGTTGACATATTCCGACTCCATTTGCTTGATTTATATAAATTTTGCTCGATTTGCTCGATCTATATGAAATATTATAGGCCGATAAATGGTTGGTCAAAAGAAGTGCAAGTGGATGAAAAGATGAAGTCAAACATGACAAGCGTGCGATTCAACTCATCCTTATCTTACATACAGTGGAGGATTTGAGAGGGTTACAAAGATGCAAGGATAGGATAATCGAGAGATAAGAATACATGTAGTGCAGATATTTTACGACTTCTCTATTATGTTTTTCTTGTCATTCAAAAATAATAGCAACATGTCACTTATTATTTCAATCTAAGCTGAAACTAGCTCAAACCAAGCTAAGAATTGGCCATCTATGATTCTTGCTAAAGATAACATTCAAGCTGTAACCTTAACATGATGCCAAGTTATGGTGCATGATGTCAGAGCTTAAATTGGAGAGAAAATAATCACACAGGAGCCGCATGCAAAATTCTCAGCAGCATTACTCGTCAAAAAACGCATGTGTTGGTGGATTGAGCGCTGGCCGAATGCGATGGGCGTGTTCGGGGGAAGGCGGGTGGGCCCCTTTGATTGATGCCCGTTCCGGACCGTGACCTTGGCCACTGCGTGGGGACTCGAGACGGTGACGTGTTCCCACTCCGCCCCACTTTGTCGTGCGCACGTTACCCCACGCCACCTCCCCAATGGCCCAAACCCAGCCCAACATTTCTCTCTCTCTCGATAGAAAGATAAAGATGGCGAGAAAATAGAGAGAGAGGAGCTCTATGGGGAAAACCGAGATTCCACCAAAGCAAGCATGCACCCAGCTATCGCAAAGGGAGCACCAGAACGAATCCATAGCGAGGAGTCAAGGCGAGGGGCGAGGGGTCATTTTCTTTCTCTCTCATAACAGATGGGTGGTAGAATCTAGATGGAAAGATAGACGGACCCGGGGGGCGAGAGAGAGAGAGAGAGAGAGTGAGTGTGTGCGCTTCTGATAAGCCCATGTGTCCTGGGAGCGGATCATTCCTGTACTGGATCGGCCGTATTCTGTGGAGTCAGAAAGCGGAGAGGCCAGGGGGAAGTCTGCCGGTGGTTTTGTTTATGAAAAGAGAAGGCTTCTAATTGCCAACGAAAGCCCAGCTACTTCGTTGTTCAGAGGAGTAGTTGGACTCCCATCCATATGAAATAGACGACGACGACGACTTACTTGCAAGCAGGTGCTTCTATTCTTTGCTAACCACTTTATAACCAGAGACCTTAACCATTCCTCCTCTTCTCTCTCTCTCTCTGTCTTCTTTTCCCCTTCTTAATTTATATCGACCTCCTCTTCCTATAGTTTGCAGTTGGCTGTAAAATATTTCATTGAAGAATAGGATTCGTGCAAGGAAGAGGAAGTCTAGCATGCAGAGCTCGGAGGAGAGCTGGAGTTTGTTATTCTAGCCGGGATATCTTCACGGGATCTGAAGCAAGAATAGTAGCAGCTAAGGAAGGAGGAAGGAAGAAGCTTCCAGAAGAGGGTATAGCCACTAGATCTAAAAGGAGGAGCAGGAAGAAGAGAGAAAGAAAGAAAGAGGAGTATCGGAATAACAAGTATGCTTGTACCTGGAATCCACCCAAGAGCCTTTTGCACGGTGATGATTTTTTAGAAGGAAAGAAAGAAATCATAATCAAGCAGTGGCCATCTTCCCTTGCCTCTCTTGTGTGCGAATTTCGAGAGTCGACGAGCTGGCAAACCGGTGGTGGGCCGGGAGCGTGGGCATGGGAGGGGTCGACCCGGTGGTCACTTCCTCGGCCGCCGCCCCCCCTCCCCTCCATCTCCGCAACCCCAACAACTCCCATCTCAGCCCTCACCGCCGCGAACAACAGCAACAACAAGATCCGACGCCCAACCCCGCCACCCCCAACAGCAGCGCCAGCAACAACGACGGCGACGACAGCCGCGCCGGCACCAATGCCGACGACCACTCCTCCGGCGCCGGCCTTGAGGTCGTCGATGCCGGCTCCGGCGGGGGAGGCAGCTCAGGGCGCCGCCCCCGCGGACGCCCCCCTGGGTCCAAGAACAAGCCCAAGCCCCCCATCATCATCACCAGGGAGAGCCCCAACGCCCTCCGCTCCCACGTCCTCGAGATCGCCAGCGGGACCGACATCATGGACGCCGTCGCCGTCTTCGCGCGCCGCCGGCAGCGTGGGGTGTCCATCCTCAGCGGCAGCGGCGTCGTCACCAACGTGACCCTCCGCCAGCCCGCCGCCCCCCCTGGCGCCGTTGTCACCCTCCACGGCCGCTTCGAGATCCTCTCCCTCTCGGGCGCGTTCCTCCCGCCGCCGTCCCCGCCGGGGGCCTCGGGGCTGACGGTCTACCTTGCCGGTGGGCAGGGGCAGGTGGTCGGAGGGAGTGTGGTCGGGGAGCTGGTCGCCTCGGGGCCGGTGATGGTGATAGCGGCGACGTTCACCAACGCCACCTACGAGCGGCTGCCCCTGGGGGACGAGGAGTCCGAGGCGGCGGCGGCCCCGCCGGGGTCGGAGGGCATGCCATTGCAGCAGAGCCCGGGGGGCAACGGAGGTTCGTCGTCGCAGCAGTCGCATGGGGGGATGGGAGCGGACCCGGGCTCGATGCCGCCGCTCTATAATTTGCCGCCGAATCTACTGCCTAACGGTCAGCTGCCGCACGACGTGTTCGGCGTTTGGGCTTCCACGGCTCCTCGTCCTCCGCCATCCTACTAGGTTCTCCTTCCCTATACTATTTTCATCGTGAAAAAACAATTGTTGCTCTCTTTCAAGTCCTAGTTAGAAATGTTGTCTATGTTCGGGTTCTTGTTTTGTTCATGTCATTGCATGGTTTTTGTAAACTTTTAGCGATGTGATATTAGCTACTTGTAGAATTGGAGGACAGTTTTAAAAGAATGTGTTGCTTTTCTTCCCCCTTGTTATGTTCAAGTCATTGCTTGTTATGTTCACAATTCCTGTTTATCTCGTGTTTGGTTAGCATAGAGTTATGCTATCTGTTTCAGCTATATAATTAGAAGATAGATATATAGTTCTTTAATAGTAGTTTCCCCCTTCTCAAGAAAATAAAATGCTCTCTTTCCTCCAAAACGTCTAGCTCAAGTCCATTTCTGTGATACTAGCTACTCATGATATGTTATGTTATTTTGTTTGGTAGTTCTTATGTAGGCTTTCCATGATTTTTTTTTCTTGGTGGGGGGACAAGAAGTCTAACGGAAGGAACAAGAAGATAACTAGTAACTAACGGTAGGAAGGAACAAGAAGTCTAACGAAAACAGTAGCAACCCATGGAGTCCGTTTGTAAGATTATTGAGAAATCTGAAGGCAATAAGGCTCCATTCGTCCAGTCGAAATTACTTTGTCCAACTGCCAACCAAGCTGCTGCATAAGTTAGCCTCTCTGTAAACATGACAAGCCTTGAAAAACTCAAGATTCGGTATATAGTCTGATGAATATCCTGTAGAAGCGGGTTAGCCATCATTGTATCTGATTTACCATCGATCCAATTGATGACTACCTCACAATCTCCCTCAAGAAATTTTTTTGTGCAATTTAGAGTATATGAACAGCTACCATCGAACCTTCCCGTGCTGCCCTTAGTTCAGAGAATGGGATCGGAGACGATGGAAGACGCCTCGATCCAGCATAAAGAACCCTCCCCCAATATTGGTCATCATAGGAGCCATCACCTGCGAGGGTTAAAATTTCAGAGATCTCGAGTTTATGTTGGATCAACAAAGGGGGATTCTAGTGTGAGATTTTGCCATTTTGGTGATCGTTTCATGTTTGGATCTCTAGTAAATGATGAGAAGAGCCGTAGCTTCGATCTGATGGTTTTTGGAGCCTTTTGCATGCGAACTTGCCGAGTGCAATGCTTCCATTTATGAGAAAGATATTGGTGGTTGGCAATAATTTTAGGTAGAAGATTCCAGCAAAGGCTGATTTGTTTGGAATGGATTTGGTTTCTTGAGGAAAAACCAAGGCGTGCAAAACTAGGATGATGAGTTGGAGAGATCGAGTTTTCGGGTCATTGGTGCCTCGAATGCTTATCTAAGTGGGCCATCTCAATTTCAAGTTTTGGGTGACGTTGTTGTGGGTTTGGAATGCAAGCTATCACATCAAAATAATTGCTCGCTCATGCATTCCTCTAAAGGGTCTTTTGTGCGATGAAAAAGATTACCTGTTAGGAAAGTAACCTGGCTCTTCTGTGCCATTGGAAAAGATAACCTATGAGGAAAGTAACCTGCTTTTGGGAACTATGCATGAGTACACAAGCGGTACGAATCTCCACCCATTTCTTCTCTGTATTTAATCTGATCTCGTCTGGTGGAATCTCATGCGTCTATTTCCTGGTCGACATTATGATAGATTAAGTGGAGCAAAAATATTGTCGGCAACGCTGCATTTTTTCCCCGATGTTGGATGACATTTCATTTTTCATCTAGACGTAAAGTAAAGTCTCTGGTAATTGCCGATTCATGAGTTTGTCGATATGTTCGCTTCTTAGATGAACTTGTGTTTAGCTAGCTATGATGAATCACTGGTAAGGTTGGTCTTTAGAAGGTTATGTGTTCGGCCATTTAATTTTCAGTAATAAATAGTATTGCACTTGTTTCTGGTCTCAAGGTGAATCTTTTGCAAGAATGGGGCAGTATGACCCAGAGGCACAGACTTAACAGTGGAGGAAACATGGGGATGAGGGACATAGGGTCCACAAGGGCCATCGACAGAGACTTAACACTGATCCATTCATTTGCATCCTTGACCATATCATGGGCAAGGTGAGATTGTTCTTGCTTCTTGACTAGGCTTATTTGCCGAGTTTTGAGCTTTCGGGCCACTGTCCTTAGCCTTGTTTATACACGGCGAGTTACTACTTCCGGGTTGCCTACTTAGTTTTCGGACCTTGGTGATCACATTCATAGTTTTAGACGACTGTTGTGTGTGCTTAACTTGCAAGGAACTTATGACTTGAAGACTTGATGAATTGGGTGATTTTTCACTGAAGACACGAACTTCATGTTCTTTCATCTTGCTTTGTGTCACCAATATTTGCTTACTCTTCTTTAAGTTATACGTTAATTTGTTAGAACATCAACAATATTCTTAAAATCTTACCATTAATGTTGGTTAATTTTTGACTTGTGCTTTTATAGTCATGAGGATTTTTTGCCTTTTGAGACGGTCTAATTCTTTGCATCGTTCATTTGTCGTATATTAACTTTTGTTCGTTGCAGGCTTAATGACTATTGCCTTTATGCACTAAATGAATTTAGTCATTCTCAAATATCACTCTGATTGTTTGAGAAATCAGCTTATTACCTTCAAATATATCCAGAAAAGTCTTTGGATAGAATAGCCTTTTGCCTTTTTTTGTTCATGTTCATGTGTACTTGTCTAGTGTCCTTTTTACAGAAAAAATGAAAAAAAGAGAGAAAAAAGAATAACCTGATTCTTGTTTGACAGTTCTTTAGTTTGGGACCTAGAAAGGTACACATAATATTCATGAGATTAAAACTTAGAAAAATGATGAATAAATTATATTCCTTATATGGTTACAGGTAACCAAGAGCGAGTTCTCTTGTCACTGGCAGATGGTCGCCCTTGTGTTTATCTTCCTTCTGTTTTTAATCATGGATTGAGTTGCCCATGGATCTCATGAGCTTTGTTTAAATGTCAATTATCCACATGGTAGTGCCATGTTTGACAGCAGACCATTCATTTAAATGGCTGCAAGTGATTAACATATACCTGGTACCTGGAACATTGATCTGCAACCATATCTATTTGACTCCACCTTGATGGTATACATTTTGTATTTTGCAAAGGCTATTGAGCCATGATGATTAGGCTTCCAAATCCACATTAATTATCTCTATTGTTACTCTTATTGGATTTATTTTGGCCCTACTAGAGTAACCCCTAACTCCTAAAATGACTCGAAGTTGTTCTTGCCTTGAGTGTAGCTCGTTAGCAGAACTCATGTTTGTACAAACACATTTTGACAATAAATTCATTCAGTGTCAATTAATTAAATCTGTGACATGACTTGGAGTTGTTCTTGCCTTGAGTGTAGCTCGCTAGCAGAACCTATGTTTGCACAAACTCATTCTGACATCAAATTCATTCATTGTCAATTTAAGTAAATCTGTGCATGATTCAAACCAGTCTAATGGACTTACCAAACCCAATTCACTCATAATCTGATAGACACAGTATCAACCAGAGATTTTGGTTATTGCATCAAGCTCTCCTGGTTGTGAAGTCATCCTTGGGTTTGTAATACTTTGATATGTTGAAAATACTTTCTTGATGCCCATCCAGAAAAATATTGCTGTAGCTCAGTGAAATCCTATATATATGTCGACCACAGTCATATAGAACTTGGTATATATCCTCTGACTTGTATACGATCTTCATCACTGCATCTCTATGTATCAATTATGTAAACCATTTTGCTCCAGTTATGTTAAACTACATGTAGTTAACAATTAGCTTGCCTTGAGAGTTCATCAGTCGACTGATGCCTTCGAAATCTCTCGCTTGTTTAAGTTAGCATATTATCTAGCTGAAGCAGTTTTTTCAACTTCCAACGGACTTATTTGATCTTAATGGTCTTGCATTGGAAATGTTTCAGAAATATGTGACCACCTTTATTATTGTTTGGCATCAGGAACATGTGCATTTGTTTTATAGATAGATGTGTTTTTGGTTTAATCAGAAATCTCAATTCAGCATATCATATTTCCTCACATTTCTTGTCCAAACGTCGCTTCAGCTCAGATGAGTATGTTTGAAGCAGTCACCTTTCTTCAGCATGTGAACAATGAAATGTGTAACAAACCTTCTTTCCAAGCATCAAGAACCATTCTTTCATGCGATTTACTGGCTCTAAAAATTATCTTTGATTAGCCTCTCATAATTTAATTTAGTAAAACATAGGCCGTTGCCTAGTTTGCGGGGCAACAATTTACATGACATATATTGAATTCATAAGCTTGAGGTCGAGGATCATATTAGCAATTAACCAGAATAGAACAATTATTGAGCCCTCGTCTTCTTCAATCTTAATTAAGAGACCGATTCGTACATCATCTACAAGCAATTCTAATTGCTGCATTTATCTTTTGAATTTTAATCAAAGAGATCATATTGACAATAAGCAACCATTTACAGAAAGTCAAAACTCATCCCGACCGCTTTGGTCTACATAGAACTTTAGTTTTGAAGCACCTTTCTGCGATAAGACAAAGTAGCAGTTAAATATTTACCTTTGGCTATTCGTGGGTGTGGATCCTTTCATCTCCAAACCAAAAAAAAATAGAAATAGAAGTATGTGCAGTTTAAAATTAGCCCGTGTTCCTTAATTTTTACCTTCTTGTTTCAGATAAGATTATGAAAATAAAAAAATAAAAGCATGAGCTCATCAACGATTCCTCTTCTTTTAAAAATCCAGAAACAATCATTACGTATGTACTTGCTTTCTTTCACTGGCAAACAAATAGAGAGCCGATACCATCTGTTTATAGTATACTTGTCGACAAGTGTCTATTCAAAAGCATAGATCGAGAGGTTCCGTGCCAGCTCTTCGATTTGAATGGTTCGTATTTTATCAATGAAGGAAACTTCCCTCGTGAGGAATCAAAACATGAAGTTTGGTGGATGCTGGATAGGCTCGATGGTCCATCCAAGGGAGGAACTGTGTCGCTAGGCCCAATCCCATGCTATCCCACGTGCGTGTAGCGACCTGGCGGATGTCAAGCTATCAAGCTTTCTTTCTTCTTCCCCATGGGCCAGTCCTGCCTAACTTATTCAATGGTTTGTTCCCCCAGCGTGCACGATTTCAAGGGAAAATTGTCGTTTTTTCAAGTGGGCGATAATGACTTTGCAGCGCAGTTTGAAAGAGCGGCTGCAACTTGACCTCGGGGGATGGTAGGGTTTTTGACCCGAGTTGGCTAGGGATGGAATAGAGGATAAGGAAAATAGAGCTAATTAGGTAATGAGTTACTCTGGCCATCGACTTCCGATGGGTTGCTTCTCCATCAGTGCGATGGACAAAGATGTGGACCTTTTCCAACTGGCGCTGAAAGATGGGCAATGATCAAAGAGTCACGGTGCTTGGCTGATTGCCTGAGATGCTTCTGGAGAAATTTCATGCTGTTCGTGGATGACTCTTTGATCATTGAAGATGACCGTGTATCTCGGTCTCCCCTGAGGATGCGGGAAATATACATACCTATATTTTTCCACCACGACACGCATATCGTGTCATTGCTCTCCGCCCCGCTTCTATCTGTCTAACTGTGATCCAAGCAGGTTCAAGCGACGTATCCGCCTTAAATATATCGACAATTTCTTTATTTTCCAAGCGCCTGGAAAGGACGAAAGAAACGCCTTGTTTTTTCTTTGCAGCGCTATTTGCAATCGTTGTGAAATAAACCGGACCACTTGTCCATGTCGCCTAAATCTATCCTACTTATTATGGGCCGACATATAGCCTGACAGGAAGCCAATTTCTAAGAAACGTTGAAAGGTAGTACAATTCGGACTCTAAAAAGTCCAACTTCGATGGGACTCCTAAGCGTTGGAGGATCCGACTAGAGCTAATCTTCTTTTTGTATGCATATCGGTTGATCTCTACGGTAGATGGTTGCTCCATCTTCCACCGTGGCAGACCAATCAACATTCTCGTCCCTGGCCTCTACCATCATCCGGTAGGATTTGGATATTAACACTGTTTGATAGTCTAGTGGCTGCAACCGTCCTCCTGTTTGGGAATTGGGAGGTGTTCCCCTAGACGTCACCCTCACAGTCTGTTTCTCCGACGCTTGAGTGCTGCTTCCTAGCACCATTCTATTCATACAAGTCGAGGATTAATGCAGTAGAGTGACAAATAGGGCCCTATATACCATCCTACCGATCACCACAAAGAGGCCCCGTTTATCATCCTACCTACCGATCCCCCCGGGGGTGGCGCCATGAAGAACTTTCTTGGGCCCGGCCGCCAATAAACTAGACTCACTTCGCACACATGACCACTGATAGCCCGGCCCAGAGCCCAACTTGACTGGCCTGCTCCTCCCCAGTTCAAAGCCAACGGCTACTGTCTCGTGCGCGAGCCAAGCCCGGGATGACCGTGACGGACGTGTCCCTGCGGACCAAAACTCTTCGACTCGCGCGTGCACCGATCCTCACTTGGGGCAGGCCCATGCTTGGCCCAAAGTAACTAGAGTAAACCATGGGCGACGAGCCCAAGATCCAAGTGTCGCAGCACGCACGCTCTTGGCTAATTAACGATACTATACTACATGAAATGTGCCATCCAGGAAAAACACTTTGCCCAACCTGACGTGCTAAGACATGAATGAAAATTATAAGATCTATAATGCATGCTTTAAATATTCATTAACACATTTTAAATTTTTTTTAAGTGTTAAAGTTGGTCGAGAAAGCTGGTGGGCAAGAAATAATTCATTTTACACAGTTTTCGAGGAAGATCTTCAATTCAAGAAAAAAAAGGAAAAGAAAAGGATGTTAATAGGCTTTCAACAAGTCCCTCAATAGTTTCAAAAGACGCATGCCATGCAATTCTGAACAAAAACTCTGCGAGACTCAGTCATCATCCATGTAAATTGTTTCTTGCTTAAAAAGGCCACCAAACACGTTCCTCACCTCTGGTTTTTTTTCGGGGCCATCTGGCTGCTTAGGTTTTGGTTTCTGTGCTGGTTGCTTTATGACTGCCTTCTGTGGGGGCAGATTTCGAGCCTTGGCCTGGCCTCTGATGGTGGCAATTTGTGTTTTTGGTTTGTCCTCAGTCTTCTGAGAAACTGCAGTCGCTACTTGCGAACTCAGTTTCCCCCACGAGAAGTCTGCACCAAATCCCTTCGCCCTACTCAAGAGTTCGTCCAGTGAAGTCCCTGCTGCCTCTGCTCTCTCTCGAGCTTTTTCGGCGACGCTAGCAGCCTGAGCTTCTTTCTCTGACAATTTCTTCATCTCTTCTTCAACCTTCTTAGCAGCCTCTGCTGCTTCACGAGCTTTCTCTGAGGCTATTATGGCTTCCTCCTCTGCCTTCGCCTTTGCCAGAGCTTCTGCATACGCTTTTCTTCTTCCATCTTCAGGAATGGCGCTGAAAACAGGGAAAGTTGGCTTGGCTTAAAAATGCTTGAAGCTACATATATAAAGCTTTATGTTCAAGACTAGTCAATGGGAGGAAACGAACACAATGATCCGATATTAGCCATTTCATAAATATAAGAGGAGAAGCGAAACTTCATATTTTTTAAAATTAGAATTGTTTACCATACTGTGCCATTGAGAAACTATGTTGCATACGATTAATAGATAACACTAACTGTAAAAGCATTTTATCACGTGCCTGTAGCTCCTGGACAGGGCATCTGTTTCCTAAACAGAGAGGCATAGGTTCGATCCTTACCTTTAACATCGATTATAAGCAACCATCCCTAAGGTTGAAATCTATGAATTCAAATTCCGTAAGGCAGATATACTGATCTGGCAGAGAATTAAAGAGTAAAGCATCACACTGAAGAAAGCATGAGATTTTATTCCCTGAAGGCTATTCTTTATGCAGTAGTCCTACCTTGGTTATCTTCAATTTGTCTCATTATTTGTATCTTTGTGTCCTTCATGGGAGCTTTATCTCTTGTAATTATGGGTGGAAAACAAGCTCGAAGATGAACCAAGTTAGGCCTAGCTCAAGCTCGGCTTGTTCATGATACAGCCAAGCTCGATGCTCACCAACAACTTGTTTACAAGATCTAGTTAAAAGATCCAATAAGAGTTTCAAATCATTTGATGCTTGTATTTATGTAGTTTGAAGTAATAATTTCTATTATATTTAAAATTTTATACATGGATATTGATTTTTAATAAATAATTATAAAAATAATTATTGATAAAATTAATAAATTTAGAATAGGAGTCGTGACCAAGTTGTATAAGATTGCTCGTGCCACTGTCAGTAGAAACCTGACAGTTCAAATGAGAAGTTCTTTCAAGATGTAGATTTTCTTGGTGTTTGGAGACATTCGAATTATTATGATTTTCTGGGTGACTATGATTTGGCGGTGCAAGGAGCACAGGTTTGCATAAATTCCTAACCAATACTAAGGCTTATTAAAAAAAGAAAAAAAGAAAAATGCGAGAGAAGTAGCCAATCACCTGAAAAGATCAACTATTGGCTTTGAGGTTGAAGATGGGTTGGTAGAGACTTCAACAACCTGAAAGTAACAACAGAAAAGCTCAAATCTCCTGCATGAGTTTGAGTAGCACTTCTTTAAAGGGCAGTCAGCTACTAACTTGCTTTCAGGTGGATTGCTGGCCATCTTAGGTACCCAAGATAGCATCGGTACTAAGAACTGTGCATTCTCAAAGTTGCTCTAAAACATCATGTCCTTGGTAATGTAGCTTGTTGGTTTAGCAGAATAGAAACAGCAGATATATGTGTTCTTTCGAATGATTTACACAAGATCACTGAATGTTAAAGGAAATAAGTTTTCGGGAGTAAGTCAGTCAGTATTTAGTTGCATTAGGTAGTTTAATTATAAATGGGTTGAGTATCATGATGCTTTCCAGTCTTGTACATGATTGGTACAGAATTATCCTCCATTTAACAAAAATTTAGTCTGTAAGCCTACCATCAGGTATTTTATGACAAAATCAGCCAGCATCTCTCTCTTTTATTTTCCTCCAAATGAGAAAAGATTATGCATATTATATGTATACATGCAGAAAAAGCATGAAGTCGGTATTCAAAGGAGATCCACTCTCAACGGCGATTGAAGGAGAAAACTGGGTACAGAGTTAAGGGGGGTAGCCAAGGCTCCATAACGATCAACAATAACCTTTGCAGGAGTGAGAAGAAATGACAGGACTGAGAAGCAAGGCAACAGAACCAAACAAGGTTATGACTCCGATGAGACCCATCGTCCGTTTTAATCCTTATCTCCCATATTTGTAAGAAGACACCAGCTTGCCTAAAAATTGAAGAGGAATGTGATGGTAAAAGTTGAGCACCAAACGATCTTTTCTTCAGAAACAAAAAATGCAGCTAGTTTGAAGTGTTAAGCCACCCGATGGACCAGAATCTGATAAATGCCATTTTAGGAAAGCGTAGCCAGAAGTAAATTCCGGGTAATTAAAAATAGATGGCCTAGATATATAGCAGAGCAGCCGTACGCCATCCCGATTCTGTAATGATAAATGTGTCGCAGAGCTGCATACCTTATTCTCTGCGATCGAAGTATTGGAGAAAACGTCGGCGACGAGGGTAGCAATCTGCGATCTCGCCACCTGAAACACGCACAGACCACCAGTGACTGTGAGGAAGAACGCAACTACGTGAAGCAATCGATCATACTAGGTCGGGATCGGGTCGGCACCCTGGAATTGGTCGGTGCTCCCGCGCTGGTCCCTTCCTTGGAGACGACCAAGGCATGGGAGCTCTCCGCGGCGTAGTCCTCGGTCAGGCAGGTCTTGATGAGGGTGTAGCTCACGTCCGTCTCCGCCACCTTGGAGAGGAACTCTCCCAGCGTCAGCTGCTGGGACCGAGCGAAGAGGTTGGAGAAGAAGGACGTGATCCCGTCCAGGACGTCGTAGGTGGACGGCCCTGATATCCCGGTCGCCGAGTCGTAGACCACGGCCACGTGGCCCACACCGGCCACCTGGGCGGCGCGGACGACCTGGAGGGCGTCGTTGGTGGTGACCTCCGCGGAGGGCCCCTTCTCGGCGGGGCCGATGGTCACCACCACCTTGGTGGCGGGGCCGATGGCCTTGGCGATGGGCTCCGGCTCCTCGAACGTCGACTCCACCGCGTTGAGCCGCTTCGACTCCTCCGGCGCGATGACCTGCCAAGACATCGGGCGGTTCTAGTGATACCAATTTCTTCTACATCATTCTCACGCGCGTGGACACCACATATTATCGACCCTCGCTCCAATCCAAGAAATCCGGGAAGGTGTCGTTATCAGATGGGCTCACCTTGTAGGTAGCAGCGATGCGGGCGAGGTCTTGGGCGGAGGGGAGGTCGGGGACGCCGGCCCGGACGGCGAAGCCTTGACGGAGGAGAGTCTGGACGATGCGGACGCCCGCTTGTCCCGTGGCACCCGCAACGAACACCGTTCGCGGATCCTTTCGCCTCGGGCTGAGAAAGAGAGACGTGGATGGAGAGCTCACCACCGGGATGACGGACTTGGCGTCTCCAAGCTTGCCGAAATCGATGAAGAAACGGTTGGGCTTTGCAGATCCCTGCTCGGCCTGGGTCTCGTCTTCGGATGCGCCCTTCTTCCGCTTTCCGAACCCAAACAGGTTCTGCCTAGCATATATAACGGACGCTGCCTTCGGAGCCACCTTGGATTCGGTTTTGGCACCGAGACCAGAGGATAGGCGGAAGGAGCTGGAGGTGAAGGAGCTGGAGGTCAGGGCCGGAGCCATGAAGGAGAGGGAGAGCGTAGTGTATGCAACAGCCTCCTCCCGCCACACAGGTGAGGCGAGCTGGGCCGAGCCTTGGGGAAGGTTGAGTTGCTGACATCCGCATATTTGGATGGGATGGAAGATAGTAGTCCTATAAAATGATGCCGCGTGCCAACAATCTATCTGCAACAGGATTTTTGACACCAGACAATTGAGCAGTCCCCCAGCCCCACCATGGGGGTCAGCCCTTGGCTAGATTTCATGGGTAAGAGACCCCGTGACCCCGAGAGAATAGAAGATCCAACCCAGAAGGGGAATGCAGAGCATATGTGCCTGCAAAAAGTTTGAAAGAACAATCAGGTTGATTAATGAACGTTCGAATGATGATGTCTTAGCACCATTCCATCCGCGTAACAATCAAGACAGCGCTTTTGGCCCAGAATTGCGGTTCGTTTGTTATTGCCGGCGCCAATCTTTTGAAGGTTTTGGCTTACAGGAAAAGAGGACAGAGAATGCGGTGGACTGAATAGCGGAGAGAGGTCAATCTGTGGCGGTGGAGCGGCCAGGACACGGCAACCAGTTACTACAATACTGCTACAAACAATTAAACATATATCGTATTTAGATTATCTATTTAATCATCCACACCAAATGAGTCTTTCCACTTAATTCGCATGTTTCCACTCATACTTTTCCAGTTTTTCTTTTGCAAAGTAATTCTCCATTAGTTATCATAAACCCAACGCAAAATCTAGCAGGACGGCAACTCTAGCACCAGATTGAACTGCTACAACCACCGCGCAACGGTACCATCTATCCCAAAAGCACGATCCACCTATATCCAACCATAAAATCAGTCTATCAGTCATCATCTACCAAGATTATCCAGTATATGGATACAGAATAATGAAAATTCATCATATTAGGTTGTTAATGGTCAGGAAATATGATTCTCACAACTTTTTTTCAAACAACTTGTATTCTATATACAGCATTTTGGATCTATCAAAATGTTTAGCGTGCTGAGACAAATATATACGCTTACGAGGAAGCACATCATGACAATTGCCGCACACAAGTTCACACTTTGTATAACCCAATCATGACAATTCACACAAACATAAAAAAAAAAAATCCACGAACTAGGACAAAAGACCGAACAAAAGATGAAAAATTGCATACCACAATAAAGATGCAATGCTACAATGTAGACATAATTCAAGTTACAGAAGTTCAGCCATACATTCTACCGTATCTACCAGCAGCAATAGGAAAACCATGAAAAGGCAATAATGCATAAGATCCTTGTCTAGGAGTCCGTCACCCTATAAAGTGGTGTATCGGTCTACTATAATGTAGGCATAAAAAGTCAGTTGTTCAGCTACATATTCTGCCGTATCTAACAACAGCAATAGGAAAACTATGAGAAGGCAATAATACAAGAGGGCATTCTCTTGGAGTGCATCACTGTGTACTAGTCCATCCTGAGCCCATTTAATTTAGTGCAACTCTCTTATTCTGTTTCCAGCAAATTAAGAACAAGCAATATTCGCATCTATTGTCCCATTCCCCATTTACAAGTCAAATCCAACCTGATCTAATATGGACCAACACTAAATTAAGCATCAAGCAATGAAATTGACAATGCAAAGTTCAGACTTGGTGGTTGTTTTGTTGAAGGAATGTTAGATCGAAGTCTCTTTTCATTGTTTCAATCACTTGATGGTAGCCAAAACTAACATACAAACGGATGATCAGCAAATCCAGAGCTGGAACTGAATAAACCAATGATTGAGAGAACCCAGCATGGAAAAAGAGGATTAAATAAACATGGTTAAAACTATTTATAAGTTCAATTTTTGATACCTTATTTGCTTAAATCATTTATTAATCACGTAAATTAATTTTAGCTTTTTCCAACTTTTGTTTAAACAATAATCTCATATATGATATAGTAACACTAAAAAAAATAATTAGTTTTGAGTCTATGGTATCTTCCAAGTATTCGCTGTAATGATTTGCAATATATTTCAAATGTCTGTGCACAAATATTCTCACTGGAAGAACAAAGTTCTGTCAAGTGAATAACTTTCAATGAATAAAAAATCGAAATTAAAATAAATAACTTTGTTACACTCTATATTTTCCATCACTCATCTGATACTGATTAAAATTGCAAAGGTGTTTCACACCTAGGAATCTGCATGATGGCATTAAGCTGATTTTTGCGTGCATGAAGCATATGAAGCTGATCCGGCAACTCCATATGCCAAGAGGAGAATAGTGAAAAAACATAAATATAGGCGAGCAAATTCAACATCAATGGGCAAATATGCACGTGATGAGTGGAAGTAATTAGGTTAACAACATAGTAATCTAAATCTTGGGGTCAGCTAATGACTATTAGTGCCCAGAACATCCACTTGTTGCAGACAACGTCACAACACACTGTTACGCCACGAACATCACATGATGCTGACAACGTGGATGACGAACATAACTGAAACATATTGGTAGCTCCTATAAGTGGAAAGGGAAAGCAGTGTTGGCTAAGATCAGTTCATGAAATTGTGGCTCAAACCATGAATTTTGGTAAAATCCAGTATCGTGTTTTTCTTCTTTTTAATGACCCTAGATGGAATAAGAAAGTTATAAAAAATGCTCAGGATAAATTGGAGTATTTCAATGATTCTGACAAGCTGCCACCATGATAACAATCAAGCTTTCAGATGTGTCAATAAAAGAGGAACAATTTGCCATCTTCCCCTAGTAACAAGCTTACTATTTTCAGGAGCTATTCTAAGCATTTTATATATTTTAATAATTTAGCAATATATAGACACCATGCGTTACCAAGTCCACCATGCCAACATCCTACAACTTGGGGATTCATGCTGAGTGCTGGCCAGGCTTTCTCTTTTCCAAGATGAACAGAAGACTCCAATATACAATTAACTACTTGATTTGCAGGATACATGGGAAAACCAAAGCAGACAAGACTTATGAGCATATAAATATCACAAAAATTCAATACAACATGCTGACAGTAGAAAATAAAGTATGCAGCATAATCAGAAGGAAAATAGTACAAGAATTAATCAAATTTAGAACTTCGCCACATGTTGAGCTATAATTGTGCAATTGCAATAGTTACTCAAACTGCAGAAACCAGTAAGAATCATTTGTTTTTCAAAAATCAAAACAAGAAGATTAATTACGAAGTAAATGGCCTTGTCAGAAAAATAGCTCAACAATATTGGCTTCGAACATGCAGTTTCTATGCATGATAAAGATGATTAAAAATTCAGCCATTCAAACAATTTCTCCGTATTGAACCTAAGATTATAGGTATACACATTCATATAGGTCACTGCATTCGCAAGAAAAGGAAAAGTGCCACCATAAATAGACACAGTGTGTTTGGTCATGAAACTGTATATAATATAATTGATGGGCCAACAAGAGCTCTATAATTACTTTCCCAACATTAGGCAGTAATTTCAAGTCAACAGCTCAGAATCACTATCTTAGCATGACTATAATAGAAAGATAAATCATATCAAGAATTAATACGATGAAATGCATAATAATTATGCTCAAGTAAGTTTCTTTCCCCAAAATCTTACTTGCAATAACTGGATGTAGAGCAAGATTTTACATGTACTAGCTGTCAAGTTGCAACGGTATCAATTTTGAAACATATAAAACATAACATATATTCTTACAGCACATGTACATACACTGGAACGACTTCCATAAAGGGAATTATCAGCTTGGCATGACTATGAAGCTATGATGTGATGGAAGCTTATAGCACCCCGATGCATATTTACGAAGTCCACAAAACGAGTCCAGCTGCCAATCATCCAGAGGTTAAACCAAAAAAAAAACAATGTAACTAATCACATTAATTACATTAAGCATAGCTTTTATCATAATTGCTAAATCTTTCTGTGGAAAACTATAAAGCATGTGCGACTTTCACCTGATTTGAGGTTCTAAAGGTTGTTCTGCACATTGCCAGCTCTACCAAGTCTTACTTGAAAATATTCTCATCTATCAGTCAATCACAAAACTGTTTTAGTTTCAACCTCAACTACAGGAAATAGCCAGCAACTTAAATCTTGGAGATTTAATATCTGCTAATGTTGTTTCCTTCATCAATGTCAACATTCTAAGTCTTAACTTGAAAAAAAAATTACATAAATGATGGTTCCTGTGATACCTTGTAAGAGTTTTCAACTGGAAATGTACTAAACTTGCACTACAATGATCACCATATGAAATCCTAGGAAGAGTACCAATTACTGGATATTAGCTACAAACAAACAAACAGTCGGCTCTTTTTCCAAGTAATTAGAACTCCTACAAGACAATAAAATCATCCAAACAAAGTTAGGGCAAACATTACCAGAAAATCTAGCAGCTAAGTCTGAACTAGGATGCCACAAAATACAGCTCAGGAATCCTCATTTATCCACTTCAGCTGCCAGAATAAACACAGGTTCCATCAAACAGTCTGCTATATGAAAGGATATGCTCACACCTTATGGTGAATATCTCATTCTACAGAACATATGAATGCATGGTAAAAAGCAAAAGTCAGATATTCTAATTTAATGACTGATAGCCTTCTTTGCTCTGAGAGATTCTAGGGCCTTTTCTCGCAGCTCGATCTCAAGCTTCTTCTGCTCCGACTCTGTTTCTTCTATGTCACCTAGATGAGGATGCTTTCCTATGGCACCATCATCATTTGATCCATCAGCATCATTATAAATTTTCTCCAAATCTGAAGGGGGAGTAACAGTATCCACAGACTTCACTTTATGCTTGCCTGCACGACGTTCTAACTTTCTGCGATGCCTCTCTTCACGCCTGCGACGCCTCTCCTCCTTGCGTAGCCTTTTCTCATCTTTCCTTCTTCTCTTGGCCTCCTTCTTGTCATCTATCTGAAAATCAGACTCAGAACTGTCGTCCAAATCTCTTTTATGCTTATCAGACCTTTTGCGCCTTCGCTTTTCCATCTCCTGGTATCTATGGGCACCAATTTCTTCAGAATCAGAATCATGGGTATCGAACTGGTTGCTCTGGTCCACCTTTTTCTTGAACTTTTTATCAGATTCTGTTTCATAACGTGATTCCCTATACTCATCACTTTTTGAACGTGATTGTTTTGCAGCTTTAACTGCATAACCATCACCATAGATGCTCTTCACTGTGTGCTCATTGGATACCCTTTCCTCTGAAGATGCATCTCTCACATGTTTCTTAGCCAAACGCTGTCTATCATAGAAGTTATCTGGTGGATAGCTTTCATCTACTATTCTTCCAGGACCATATTCTATTTGTTCTGGTGATTGTAATACTAGCCGTTTATGCCTTTCAGGAAGATCTTCTTCACTGCCAAACAAAATGTCAAAATCATTACTAGATGTTTGTTCATACATATCCTACAGTTCACAAGAGTACTAGATAACACAACTTCAGCGAAAATAAGTTGGATGCATAGACCTCTCAATTATCAAAGGGATCAGCGCAATGCATCCAATATAGAGTAGGTGATGTATCAAATACAGACCAAAAGGATCTTATTGCTGCCCTGTATGAAAGTGGACATTTTCAAGATGGATGCAGTTTCTGAAAATGTATGTGACGAATGAAGTATGATAAGACTAAATTAAGGAGAAAAGACTCCCTATCAGTAAAGTTGCAGGGAGCCCCAACTGTTTCCACATGAACCCACTTTTTCCATTATAACTGCTGAATTATATCACATTAGTAGTGGGAAAACTTCTGAGAGAGCTTGAATTCAAGCAGGCAGCTACGATTGAAGAGCTTGCTTAGGTGGCAGCAACAAAGGCACTCTCCAATAGCTTCTCCAATGCAAGCTTCCCAAAAAAAAAATTGCCTAATATCATGTGAACTACATACGAGAAGTATGTTTCACAGCCATGTGTACATTAAATGTTATTCAGACCCTTTAATTAATCCCCACATACCCGCACCCAACACTTAGAATTGGGTATTGGTATAACACCTGTGTCTGCAAGAAAAAAAAAGTTTCTAATAGAATAGAGGGATCTCCTTAGACACATAGCAACACCTGATACTTGTACAAAAGTCCCTGTAATATTGTCTACAACTAGCAGATGCTGCAAAACCTGTTTACTCTGAACCTTGTAGATTCCTGCAAGTTAAAGGACCATACTACAAAAGCACCTATTAGCTGCTCCTAACCAAGCAATAGATGCACATTTCGTGCATTGATGTTTCCTTATTTTCATATAGATTTCATTAAGTACTAGTTAGTTGCTGGAATAGACTGCATAACAAGAGACCTGAGAAACTCAACCAACAACTTATAGACATCAACCAGAACAGGTTGATCAATACACATTCATAATAGGAACTTCAAGTCAACTATATAGTTTCGCTTTACTGACCCTTACTTCTCCATTCAAGATGTCAATAAACGTCAAAAATGAAACAAAAATGAATGTCTAGACTTCTGGAAGTACACCATTGTTGGTACAAGACATGACGAGCTCTCAAAATGTGTAATACTTATTTCTCTAACAAAAACAAATGCTGCAAATATGTTATTTTACCTTGAATCAATCTCCCAACAGCCTGTTCCATGATAAAAAAAAAAATGAAAATGCATTTGTGCATGCACATATCAGAATGCAATAGTAAGGAGGAGGAAAGCAGAACAGAATGGATGGGCAAACTGCCACCATTAATAAACAAAAAATGAAATGGGTAAACAAGTGAGAAGAGAGATGGAGGAGGCAAAGAGGTTGTGATCACCTATTTTCCTCATGTTCCTTCTTTCTGATTTCCAAGTTACGAGCTTGACCTTGGGCAGCTGGAGAGTAGTCATCAGCCAATCTTCCAGAAGAATACTCTTGTGGACTGAAGTCCTTGGCGTGGGAATCCTTTTGCTGCACATTAGCAGGTGAATCTCTTCTTTTCTTGCACGAGGAATCAGACCTATGATAAGCATCCTCCCTAAAAATTAGAATATCCATGCAAACTGTAATAAATATGAGAATTATTGAACTTGAAAAATTTGAAAGTTGAGCAAGAGATGGTAAAAATAAGTTTGACCTGCCATAACTGGGTTGTTCTCTTTCTCTATTTGTTTCTGGACTGTCACGACGAGGCATCTGTCTTCTAGTTTGTTTAACAGGACTCTCCGAAGGGCTACAATATCTTTAAAGAAAAACAAAATATAACTTAATCAGTAGAGGAAAGGAGAAGAAGCACTAGATATTCACACCACATGAATTATTAGAGACACAGACCTAATTCCTCTTGGGGCTATTCTTCGCAAACGGGATGGTGACTCTGACTGATTTGGAGATTCTTCAGATGTTACACCATGCTCCCTATCATGAATGTCATTTTGATTTCTTGAATCACGTTTGGGAGACCTTGAAGAAATTGGAAGTCGGCGTGATTCTGAAACCTTGCGTCCTGAGACAGGGCGTTCAGTCGCTGCCCTATCCACGGTATGATGAACAGGTAACTTTTTTTCACGAGACCTATAGAGATTGGGAGATGTGTGATAAGAGTAAGTGTATTACAAAGATTTGCATGTCTTCCTCTCAACAAAATACCAGAAGGAAGATGAACTGAATGACAGAGATGCAAATAAGAACTACCTCTGAGATGTGTATCCATCACGATAATATTTGGAATCAATGCCCTCAATACGGTTATCAATCTCCTTGCTCGAACTCTGAGATGGATATGACGGACTCCGGCTCCTATATGGACTGCGCCTCCTGCACAAATACTACCACGTCAGATGCAAGTACATTAGCACAGCTAATCCAAACAAAGCAGTAAACAATATGCATCAGAACCTCTTTCTTTGCCGTGGAGATGTTTCATAATCCCTGACACGACTTCTTGGTGAACACAGAGGTGACCTTCTTCGGTGCTTTGGAGACCTAGGTGGGGGCGATCTTCTCCTTAAAGGAGATGGGGATCTGCGCCTTGCTGGTGACAAAGACTTGCGTCGGATAGGGGACCTATAACGAGAGGGAGAAGGTGATCTCCTGCGGACTTGAACTGGAGACCTACGACGCAAGGGAGGAGATCTGCGCCATGCATATGATGGAGATCTTCTTCGTGCATAAGGAGATCTCCGCCGGACAGGAGAGGGAGATCGGTGCCTGGAGAGTGAAACTGATCTTCGCCTAGTATGAGGTGATCTTTGTCTTAAAGGTGATCGAGCGTACCGTGGTGAATGCCTGCGGCGAGGAGAAATGGACCGTCGAGGTGGAGATCTGTATCGCCTCTCAGAAGATATAGACCGTTTGGATGGTGAGCGATGCCGCCTCTTAGGAGAAATTGAATACCTTTGAGACTGAGACGAACCAGATACGCTCCTTGATTTACGTCCTTCCCTGATAGAAGGAGCCATTTGTCAATTACGCTTAAACAAAACAATCAATGCAATAATAAATTATAAAGTACATAAAAGATAAAAGCTTACTAAGCTAATATTAAATCATCAACAAACGACATCATAAAATAATTCTCATTTCAAAAACTTTATTCTTTTGCAGAACAGAACCAATAATCATAGTTATGAAGAACACTTCCCAGAACATGAATTGACAAATTTCACGAAGTATGTACCATACTCTGAAGAGGATTTTTTTGGTAATTTTGGTCCATTTTCATGGCTGGCCACCAAGAAATTGATTAGGCATGTTTCACATTGTGGCCATCATACCAAAATATCTCATATTGCAAAGTCATGATATGCAATAGATGCTAGAACTACTCAAATATCTGCCATTGTCATGTTCAAATAATTTTAAAGGTCATCTTACTACAGAATAGGTTGCTAAAATCACAAACAATATGAAGAAAGCATGAAACTGATAGGAAAAAAGGAAGGAACTTTGAGTAGCTCCAAGATTTTGAAAACGATTTGCTGAATGATCCACTTGGAGAAGGTGTCCGCCTAGAGGGAAAATTAAAGTAACATGTTAACGCTATCAGCTATCGGTAATAATAGCCATAATAAGATAAGCATAATATTAAAAATCAAACCGAAGAAAGGTATTAATGGAGAGTGGGAAATGATCATTTGAAAATGGAGATAAAGAGTGCCTAAAGAAAAAGGGATAATTTAGTTTGTGAAAAAAACTAGCCCATGCAACAAACAAATGCATAACGAGCACTTCAGCTGCCTTCATATTATTTATTAATGAGAGGCATACGTAATCAGAAAGCCAACCGATTTATGCCCCAACTCAGAACCAACAAATACTAAACCGATCTTTACCTCAGAGAAAAATTGGTAAAAAGCATAAGCTACAATAAATAGTGGAAAATGCTTACATGCTGAAAAAGATTTACTAGATATACTTAAGTAGGCAACAACATAATGGCTCCACCACACTTAATACATCAAGTAAAACATGCCAAACAGTTCAATCATCAATGGTACTTCATGACAAAATGACAAAGCACTCCACATAAACAAGATAATAACAATTCTCAAAATAAAAGTGAAAAAAAGAGAGTATGAAACATCTTCTGTGCACAATTCATCAGCATGCAAGAGAGAGAGATGCATACACATAGCGTACAGCCACAGTCATTCCAGCAAAGAGCAATTGCTACAGATGCAATCTGCAGTACTTTCTTGCAAGTGGAATTAAAGAAAATATAATGGCATAAAAATAAGTCAGGAGAAAAAAGTTTCTAGAAGCACATCAAGTCAATGTGTATACGGAGCAACTTGTTTCGAATTTAGAAGCTATCCTAAACCTCCAAAGCAAACAAATGAATTATCCTTTTATATTGTAGGAAATTAAAATTCCTGCATGTAAAAAACCTGACACAAATTTCCAAGCACTAGTTATCATCCATGCCACATAGGACAAAATACAACCTTCTTTTATTTCCCA